>NC_058139.1:19945010-20246478 GCF_011075055.1 Mangifera indica | reverse complement strand
AACTTTTAAATAATTTATCTTTAAGATAATTTTTTTATTTTGATAATAAAATATTATCCAAACTATATGCTTAGAAAGAAAAGAAAAAAGTCAACAAAATTCAATTTAAGTACATTGAACGGCAGTGGCAGCAGAAGTCACAAACATTTTTGAAAACCCTGAAAAACTGAATTAGTTTGAATAGTGATTCCCACAAACACATACACGATGAGAGTTTGTCTGCAAGACAGCTGCTCTTCTTTTTGATTCCCACTTTTACTTTCTCCAACACCAATCAATTGTTGCAGAAAGCTTTTTGTTTTTTGAGTTTAACTTTCAACTACCCAGCTGAGATCTCTAAGAAGAAGAAATGGTGGCAGGACCTTGGATACTCAAGATGGGAAACCAAGTAAGTAGCAATCTTATGTAAGAATCATGTATATGGTCTCTATCTAAGCATATATATATACTGAATATGCAAGATAGAAACCAAAACTAAATTGCGGAATATTAAACACTAACCTCCAGCCATTGCTTGACGATTTGATGCAGAATAATCCTCTGGAAATTGTTCTGAACCTTCGTCTTCCAGGTGATCTCTTTTTCTCATAGAATGGTGTATGTTTTCAGTGTAGAAAAAGCTCACCCAGGGACCCTATTTATAGCCTGAAGAAGCATTCTACCATCAAGAATGCTACGCAAATTGTGGAGTTATGACATGGGAGTTACAGACCATTACACCATGAAGAAGTAACTGCATGAAGCAGTTACCATTATCCCATGAAGAGGTAACTGCTGCAGTTACCATGCATGAAGCCATGAAGAAAGCAGTTACCATGCATGAAGCCATGAAGAAAGCAGTTACCATGCATGAAGCCATGAAGAAAGAAAAAAAACTAACATTCTCCCACTTGGTCTGTAACCCATCAATCCACATACTGAAGTAAAGAAATAAAATACATGAATCATGGCGATAAGTCCTCTAAGAACGAGTATTATCTTCCATGTATCACGATGTATTCATTCCTTTATGACTTAATGAATAAACCTTATGTTTATTCTAGGTCCAAAATTGATTATTTTCTCAACCAAAATGTGCACATAAAATGAGAAAACTTAATCAATTGAAAAACTGAATAATTTTATTATAGAAAATGTATATACATCAAATCACATGATGGAACTCAGTACCATCACTATTACAACATGAGACCAACTCCCATTCGCTCTACATGATCCTTAAAACTTTTTGGTGGCATGCCTTTTGTCAAAGGATCGGCTATCATCAATTCAGTGCTGACGTGTTCAATGACCACTTTATTTTCTTTTACACGTTCCTTAATGGCTAAATACTTAATGTCGATATGTTTACTTCGACTACTACTTTTATTATTTTTAGCCAAGAAAACAGCAGCTGAATTGTCACAATAAATTTTTAACGGCTTAGAAATAGAATCCACAATCCTAAGCCTAGATATGAAACTCTTCAACCATACACCATGTGATGTAGCCTCAAAACAAGAAACGAACTCAGCCTCCATGGTAGATGTAGCAATCAATGACTGCTTAGCACTCCTCCAAGATATGGCTCCGCCGGCTAACAAGAAAATATATCCAGATGTTGATTTTCTTGAATCAACACAGCCGGCAAAATCCAAATCGGAGTAACCAACTACCTCTAAATTATCAGTTCGTTTATATATAAGCATGTATTCTTTGGTCCCTTGAAGGTACCGCATCACTTTCTTTGCAGCTCTCCAGTGGTCTATACCTGGGTTACTCTGATATCTTCCTAACATCCCAATAGCAAATGCAATATCAGGTCTTGTGCAAACCTGAGCATACATAAGGCTTCCAATAGCTGAAGCATAGGGAATGTTCTGCATTTGTTCCTTTTCAAGTTCATTTTTAGGGCATTGGTTCAAATTGAACTTATCACCCTTCACAATTGGTGCTATACTCGGCGAACAATCTTTCATCCGAAATCTTTCTAAAACTTTGTTGATATAGGTTTCTTGAGATAGACCTAGTATGCCTTGAGGTCTGTTCCTATGAATCTTAATGCCAATGACATAAGACGCTTCACCCATATCTTTCATATCAAAGTTTTTAGAGAGAAATTGTTTCACCTCATAAAGCAATCCTTTATCATTGGTTGCAAGTAATATATCATCCACATATAGAACAAGGAAACAAATTTTACTCCCACTGACCTTCTGGTATATACATTGATCCATGATATTCTCTTCAAAACCAAATGAAGAGATAACCTCATGGAATTTCAAATACCATTGACGGGATGCTTGTTTCAATCCATATATGGACTTCCTAAGCTTGCACACCAATTGCTCACCATCACTAGAGGAGAATCCTTCAGGTTGTTTCATATATACCTCTTCCTCTAAATCTCCATTGAGGAATGCCGTTTTCACATCCATTTGATGCAGTTCTAAGTCAAAATGGGCTACTAATGCCATTATAATACGAAAAGAATCTTTCTTAGATACAGGAGAAAAGGTCTCTGTATAATCGATTCCCTCCTTTTGAGTGAAACCCTTAGCAACGAGTCTTGCTTTATATCTCTCGATGTTACCTAATGAGTCTTTCTTTGTTTTATAGACCCATTTACACCCAATGGCCTTTGCCCCATTAGGTAACTTGACAAGATCCCAGACTCCATTACTCTTCATAGATTCCATCTCATCTTTCATAGCATTGTACCACAAAATAGATTTACTGCAATCCATTGCTTGTAAAAACGTAACAGGATCATCTTCGGCTCCTAAATTATGGTCAATTTCTTGTAAATACACTATATAATCACTAGAAATAGCTGATTTCTTCATTCTAGTTGATCTTCTTAATGTTGTAACACTATCCTCTTGTGGAGTAGAGTGTACAACTGGAGGTTCAACAATATCTGACGGTTGTTGAACAGTTTGATCTACTAGAGTATTATCAGCAACTTGTGGAATTTCATTGATTGGTTGTTCAACATCCATTTGAACTTGAGGGGTGTTGTGAATAACAACCAATCTATTACTCGAAATGGGTGGTTGAGTACCTGAATGATCTTTCTCAAAAATTAAATCCTGAGATTGATCGCTCCCACTGATTAAGTCATTTTCAAGAAATTTTGCATTTCGAGATTCCACTATTCTAGTGCTATGTGATGGACAATAAAATCTATAACCCTTAGACTTTTCAGCATATCCAATGAAATAACCACTTATAGTCCTTGGGTCTAATTTCTTCTCATATGGATTATAAACTCTTACTTCAGACGGGCATCCCCAAACGCGTATATGTCGCAAACTCGGTTTCCAACCTTTAAATAACTCAAATGGTGTTTTAGAAACAGCCTTGGTTGGAACTCGGTTTAATATATACACTGCCGTTTTAAGAGCTTCTATCCACAGTGATTTAGGAAGTTTGGAGCTGCTAAACATACTCCGCACCATGTCCAATAGAGTTCGGTTTCTTCTTTCTGCTATACCATTTTGGTCCGGAGAACCAGGCATAGTGTATTGGGCAACAATCCCATTTTCTTCAAGAAACCTTGCAAATGGACCAGGTGCTTGTCCATCATGAGTGTATTTACCATAATATTCTCCACCTCTATCTGATCTCACGATTTTAATTTGTTTTCCAGATTGTTTCTCTACTTCTGCCTTGAAAACCTTAAAGGCATCTAATGCTTCATTCTTGTTATGGAGCATGTAGAGATACATGTATCGTGAATAATCATCAATAAATGAGATGAAGTATTTTTGACCATAAGCGTCCATATCAGGACAACAAATATCTGTATGTATGATTTCTAATATGTCTGAACTCCTCTTGGCACCTTTCTTTGACTTGTTGGTTTGTTTTCCCTTTATACAATCCACACAAGTATCAAAGTCAGTAAAATCTAGAGTATCTAGTACTCCATCATTCACTAACCTTTTAATTCTTTCTATGGAGATATGTACCAATCTCCGATGCCACAATGTAGAAGAATTTTCATTCATAACACTTCTTTTAATACCAACATTATCTTGAACATGCATCAAATTAAATGAAACATTATTTTGTAAATGAATTCGGAACAAACCATCAGACAATGTACCATTTCCCACAACTGCAGATTTATAAATCAAACTAAATACAGTTTCATTAAATGTAAAGGAAAATCCAAAGGGTACAAGTCTTGAAACAGAAATCAAGTTTCTAGAGAAACTTGGAATATAAAAGGTTCGTTCTAAATCCAAAACAAAACCAGAATCTAAAACTAATCTGCACGTTCCGACCGCTTCCACATGTGAACGCATCTTATTTCCTGAATAGATGCTTTGTTCACTGGCCATCGGCTTCCTTTGGTTTAGAAAGCCCTGCAAGGTATTTGAAACATGGATTGTTGAACCAGAATCAATCCACCAAGTGTTATGACAAACATCAACCATATTAGATTCATAACATACAAGTGAGATTGGATTACCTTTCTTTTCAAGCCAAGCTTTAAACTTAATGCAATCCTTTTTGACATGTCCTTTCTTTTTACAGAAAAAAAATTTGGATTCCTTCTTAAATTCGGGCTGATTGAATATTTTATCCTTTCCCTTATACTTAGCTTGGTTTTTCGTCTTTTTCCCTTGTGTAACCATATGTGCACTTTCATTCCTTTCAATCAACAACCTTCCTTCCTCTTGAACACACATGGTCAGAAGTTCATTGATTGACCATTTTTCCTTATGTGTGTTATAAGAGATTTTGAAAGGTCCGTATTGTTGTGGAAGAGAATTTAGAATGAAATGCACCAGGAAAGATTCAGACATCTCAATCTCAAGAGCCTTAAGTTGAGCCGCAAGATCCCTCATTTGCATGATGTGCTCACGCACACCTTTAACACTAGTGAGCTTCATTGATGTAAATTTTGTTATTAGAGTGCTGGCAAGTGCTTTATCTGAAGACTCAAACTGTTCATCAATAGCCTTCAGTAATTGCCTGACATTATTACACTCAGGGATTGAACCACGAATACTAGCAGATATGCGTGTCCTGATGAACATCATACTCAAGCGATTAGATCGCTCCCAACGTTCATACAGGGCAATTTCATTTTGAGTGCTAGTTTCTGTAGCTATAGGTGGTTCATCCTTCCTAATAGCATAATCAATGTCCATACACCCTAATTGGAGAAGAATTCTCTCCTTCCAAATTTTATAATTGTCACCACTCAAAATAGGAACATCACATACATTATCAGAGAAATTCACAGGTTGAATAACTGCAAATAAATATTAACATACACGCTTAAGTCACTAAATTTGAAGCTATCAAAATTAATATCATGTTCTACCAATGTATAAACATGCGTTAAATATATAAACCATATAACATAAAAACTGCCTGTGGGCTAAGTTTTTAATTTAAATAGGTTTATCTACAAATATATAAACCGTATGATAAAACTATCAAATTATATTCCTTTTCTTAATTCCTGTGGGTAGATTAAGAAAAATAATTTGTTATTTTATCCTAATTAATCACATAAATATAATAAAAATTCCTGTGGGATAAAATTTATCATACTTATATTGATTAATTACAATTGATGTCATATAACTAAATGTGATCCCAGGATACTTAATGTATAACTTTGATATAATCAAAGATGCTGTGGCTACTCTATGATCAATCAAATATTATACTAATCACATGACATTTAATTTTATGCATATAATCCTTAAGAAATTATTTAAAGTATAATTTCAATTAAACTAAAATTATGCATAAAATTAATCATATAAATAATATTAAATTACTAAAAATTGGATAAATGAAACTTAAATTATCCAATAATTAATAATAATAATTTTGGCAATCACATATTATAAAATATATTTTATTAAGGCCAAAAATATATTCAAATTGAACCCCAAATTCATGAAAACTAAACCTAAAGCATATAACAATGTATGAGGTCCCAAATTTTCAACGAAGATGAAATTGGCTGAGCGGCAAGTGTCTCGTTCAGAACCTTGTGTCTTGTGGCCTGGGTTCAAGACACGAAACTGAAGAAAATTTTAACATTTTAATATAGTAGATGAACGACATGTCATCCACTGGAGATGAATGCAAATGACATGTCGGCTGGCAGTGCATAACAAAAGAGACAGAAGTGATGCGTATGACATGTCGTCTATAGAAACCAAAAGCAAACGACATGTCATCTGAAGATCGTCCCTGACCTCTAGCCGGGTCAAGATTCGGGTCGACAGACCCGGTTTCAGACCCGTATACATTTTGCACTCTAAATCAGCCTATAAAACTCTGATTTTGACGTTCCATATATCAAAATTCTCAGTTTTTGATGTAGAATTCATCTAAATAAAAATTTTATTCAAAAAATGCCAACAGCCAACTTTCTCTCTCTAAAGAAATTCGGGATTTCATAAAATTATGCATGTTTAACACATCAAAGCAAGGCAGAGGCATAAAAAAGCTCTGATACCAAATGTAAGAATCATGTATATGGTCTCTATCTAAGCATATATATATACTGAATATGCAAGATAGAAACCAAAACTAAATTGCGGAATATTAAACACTAACCTCCAGCCATTGCTTGACGATTTGATGCAGAATAATCCTCTGGAAATTGTTCTGAACCTTCGTCTTCCAGGTGATCTCTTTTTCTCATAGAATGGTGTATGTTTTCAGTGTAGAAAAAGCTCACCCAGGGACCCTATTTATAGCCTGAAGAAGCATTCTACCATCAAGAATGCTACGCAAATTGTGGAGTTATGACATGGGAGTTACAGACCATTACACCATGAAGAAGTAACTGCATGAAGCAGTTACCATTATCCCATGAAGAGGTAACTGCTGCAGTTACCATGCATGAAGCCATGAAGAAAGCAGTTACCATGCATGAAGCCATGAAGAAAGCAGTTACCATGCATGAAGCCATGAAGAAAGAAAAAAAACTAACATCTTAAACACGTTTTTCTTGTCGAGCCTTCTTCCAAGAAAAAAAGGGGCCCCAAAAGTCATGAAGCTAAACACTTCATTGGGATCCTTTCTTTCGAAGTGGCTAATGTCATGTCAAAGACTATTCATTTGCATAAATCTTTGACAGATTCCGAGATCTCGAAGCTGAAAGCTGAGATCTTGAACTCCGAGGGGATTAAGTACTTAGTTTCAACTGATCAAAATTATCTTCTTCGGCTTGCTTTAGCTGAGAAGTTGGATGACTTGAACCGGGTTGCTGGTGTTGTCTCCAGGTTAGGGAAGAAATGTTGTGAACCAGCTTTACAAGGATTTGAGCATGTGTATAATGATGTTATGAAAGGAGTTGTTGATGTTAAAGAATTGGGGTTTTTGGTTAAAGATATGGAGAGTATGGTGAGAAAAATGGAGAGGTTTGTCAATGCAACTGCCAATTTGTATAGTGAATTGGAGGTTTTGAATGAGTTGGAACAAACGTCTAAGAAATTTCAACAGAATCACCATGAAGAAAGTCGCAGAGCGTTTGAGCAAAAGTTGGTTTGGCAGAAGCAGGATGTGCGGCATCTTAAGGAAATTTCGCTTTGGAATCAAACTTATGATAAGGTTGTTGAGTTGTTAGCTAGGACAGTGTGTACAATTTATGCCAGGATTTGTGTTGTTTTTGGGGAGACTGCTTTAAGGAGTGACATTCTTGTGTTGGGTGAGGAACATTCTATTGTGTTGAAGGATGAATACAGACAGGTTTCGGGTCACATCCAAGTGGTTTCAGGTCCATTGAAACGGGGTCTCAGCAGGCGTAGTAGTAATGGGTATCATTCAGGGTTAATTGAGAAATGTGGACTGGAAAAAGGGGAGCTAAGTTTGAAGTCTCAGATTGACTCAAGGAGAGGTGAAGTAGCATTGTGTAGAGTGGATGATTTTAATGTTCCGTGTGGGGCTAGTCCTGCAAGGCTTTTTATGGAGTGTCTTAGATTAGGCAGTTCAGTTTCGAAGTTTGATGATGATGGAATTGATTGTGAGGAACGAAGTAGTCAAATTTCAAGTCGTTGCAGTGTTGGCAATGGCAGTTTGAAGAGAGAGCCTATTCATTCTGGCTCTTTTATCCACAGTCAAATCAGCGTTAGACAGTCTGTGTGTGGCATGATAAACGGTGCACCATTCGGCCCCAAGAACAGGTTGAACGCATATGCTTCTCCCTCAACTGTGGGCGGTTCTGCACTTGCCCTGCATTATGCCAATGTCATAATTGTCATAGAGAAGCTGCTTCGATACCCTCATTTAATTGGCAAGGAAGCTGGGGATGATTTATATCATATGTTGCCTGCTAGCTTAAGAACGTCTCTTAAGACTAAACTCAAGACTTATATCAAAAATCTGGCAATATATGATGCTCCACTTGCCCATGATTGGAAAGAGACCCTTGATGGGATACTGAAGTGGCTTGCTCCACTGGCTCATAATATGATCAGGTGGCAAAGTGAACGAAATTTCGAGCAACAGCAAATTGTGATGCGGACAAATGTTCTACTGCTGCAAACACTGTATTTTGCTGACAGGGAAAAGGTGGAGGCAGCTGTCTGTGAGCTCCTTGTTGGCTTGAATTACATATGTCGCTACGAACAACAGCAAAATGCTTTATTAGACTGTGCAAGCAGTTTTGATTTTGAGGACTGCATGGAGTGGCAATTACAATTTAGAACTTTGTATTTGAATTGACTAGATTTTTGGATGCTTGTATGTAAAAGAGTCACGTAGAACACTTCCTTCACTCCTGATACTTGTATGAAGACACAGATGACAATTCAACAAAATGTGAATATATGAGCTTTGCACATACAAGAGTTTATGTCATTGAAGACTGGAGTTGAGTGATCATGTAATTTATCGCTAAGGTATGAGAAGTTTCTGACTTCTTATATGAAAAAAGAAGTATAATTCTTCTCTGTAGAATGTGCTTATATTTTGTGTATAGTTTTTCTTTCTCGTGAAAAATCTGTGTTTTATTTTTCTACATTTGTATTCTGATGTTAGGAGTTAGTCCTTGATAGTATATTGGAACCACCAATGGTTCCACTGGAAACACATTATTCTCTCTGTGGTGATTGGTTAATCTTGATTAACTCGCTTATACAAAACTTATTCTTTAGATAAGTATTTTGCTGCACCATTCTCTAATTTTTTAGTTAGTGGTTGAATAAGAGACCAGCCTGGAATTCATAAGTAGTGATAATGGAAACTATCTAATTTCCAGATTTATGTTCCAACTGAGAAATTTGTTTGTTTGCTTGCTTTCTATGAGGTACAGTGTGGAAGAACAATAATACCTCACTGATGTGGAGAAATGGGCAAATTAAATTCCCAACTTTATTTTATGAACAGCTTGTGCTGGATCATCTGTTTGGGCCCTAACTGATCAGGCCAAGCAGGAGAAAGGTCTGGACTTTACCACTCAAGCTACCATAGGGGACAATTACTTTCAGTTACTCATTTTGTATATATACATTTCTCTTTTTAATAGCATTAGGCAGATCCATGCCAGGCTTCAATCAGGCCAAGTCCCCAAATGATAAAAACTTGAAAAAAAAAGAATTCTAATTTCCACTGCTTTTCAGATGATGAAGGATTGAGAGTTGAGGGCATTTAATATCTTGGAAGAAGTCACCTTCTCATCTATGGATAAAAATTACAAAGAAAAGAACATAAAGAACTGCTTGTGATCTCTTTTGCCACAAAGCAAACAAGTAAAATTCAAATATTTCAATGTCACTATTTACATTTTCCTTCCAATATCTTGCATTTTCTCTGCATCCAAGCGAACCTTATATTAAATTTGTTGGCTTCTTTTTGGTAAGTATTTTAAATTTGTTGTTTACCCTACTCTTGACAATTTCATTTTAAAAAGTCCCCGAATCTTGGAAGCAAAGAAGCTGAATCTCTCTGATAAACAAAGCATGAGTTATTGAAGGTTCGTTAACAATGTCTCACCAACATCTGTTTTCCATTTCATTTTTTGTAGAATCAATTACTTGATTATTCATTTTTTTTATATATATTTTGTATCCAGCTGATATTTACTTTTATATATGTTTTATTCGTAAAATGAAGATCAGTTTGATTGGTTTCTGGGGTTTCGAAGCTCTAAAATCAATAGATTAATAATTCAGAATTCATGTTTTTAAGACTGTTTACAATTTTATGATATGATAAGCAAATATCAGTGATGCTTGAACTGGTGATGAGTACTGCAAGTATTGAAATTAATAGGTTAAAAAGTCTTATACTCGGTCCTCATAGAGCCACACTGAATAGCAAATCTTTATTTTCTAATCTTCAAGTTTACCTGTCAAGGCCCTTCTGTGTCACACTTGTTTAATTCTTTAAAAAATTGCCAAAGCTTGAAAATTTTCATTGGTTATTGATGTAGCATTGATGTACCTTTGAGAATTTTGTTTATATTGTTCCTCTGTATTTCTTCCACATAAAAAGTAAGAATTTCTGTGATTGTGTAGCTGTTTTCAGCCTTGATATCTAGCCCTTTCTGCAGACTTCCCTTTGTATATCAGTAAAGCTGATAATAGTCTCCTTTTTTTTTTTTTTTAAATCACTTTCAGATGGATATTACAACTGCTGTTTCAATTTGTTTCTGATAATGTACTCGTAGGCAAAAGATTTCTAAATTTTTGGGTGCTCAAAAGAGGTTTGGTTTAATATTTAGATATTGTCTTGAACTGTTTCTCTTCGACACTGGAACAAGTTGTTCAGGGTGGGCTGGGGTTGAGGCAGGTCATAGGCTCATAAGAAGGTTTTCTTGCTCAGTTGTTTTATTTTCATTCTGTGTTAGTCGAATAATTTTCATAATATGCGTGATGTTTTTATGTAGATATTGAAATTGTATCATGATCTCTTTGTTACGAACCTCTAATGGTGGCAAGCAAACCTCCAATCTGTTGGTTCGAGCACGCACAGCAGCTCCTTCAGAGTGGTCCATGAGTTTGTAATCCATGAATTTGTAAGCCCCCTCAACAAGGCATTTAAATAACCAATAAGAGAGAATACTAACTTACATAGGAAACATATCAATAATAATATTCTTTAAATCCAAAGACAATATTTTCTAAATCAAATCTAATATTCTGCTGCCTATTTTCTTCTCTGTTTTCCTTTATATGCTGCTGCCGTACATCACTCTAGGACTTCCTAAATTGGTAGCTTCAATATCTCCTAATTCTCCCAAGCTGCTCCCTTCTGAACTCCCCAAATTGCCTTCCTGCTTCCGGCCTTCAATTGCATCTATGGGTCTGCGTGTATAAACCTTTGTTATGAGGCATCCATCAATTAACCACACCCCACCAACAACACCACCCCCCCCCTCCCCGGAAAGCGACTCGCACCTTGTCCTCAAGATGAAAAAGGGGAAATTGTTCATTCAACTCGACATAATCGTCAGGCAGCTAGCACCATTTAATGAGAACTTCCAAGTGACCTTGTGGGGAGAAACGAGTAACTAACAGAGACTTTGGTTGCAATTGTAACTCCATGTCCTTAGATAAGGAAATGGGAAGAGGTTGTGTGTGAATGGTAGGTCCAATGACCCATTTTAATTGAGAAACATGGAAGACAAGATGAATCCTACTCCCTGAAGGTAGGACGAGCCGATAAGCAATCGATTTGATTTTCTTTGTAATCTTAAATGGTTCATAGAAGTGCGTACTTAATTTTTCATTTGGTTGACGAGCCAAATTCTAAAAATAATACGGCTAAAGTTTCAAGAACACCGTATCCCTAACGTTGAAGTGAATTTCCCGTTGATATAAATCAGCTTGCTTTTTCATATGCTCCTATGCGCGATTGAGTTGATCTTTCAATTATGTTAAAATAGTGTTGCGCTATTGAAGGTAGACATCAACGTCATCAATCTTAGACCTTTTTGATCCCGTGTAAGGGAGTTGGGGGCTTTCACCCATATAAGGCTTTGAATGGGGTAATACCAATGAAGCTCTGGAAGGTGGTATTATACCAGTACTCGGCCCAAGGGAGCCATTTGGGCCAATCTCTAGGCTGTTACACACAAATGCAGCGGAGATAAGTCTCAAGGCCTCAGTTAACCATCTTAGTCTGTCAGTCTAATTAGGGATGGTAAGCACTACTAAATTTCAGAATGGTCCCCATTAAAACTGACTCATAAACAGGCGGTATCGGTTAGAAATGATCGATCTAGGGTACCCACGAAGCTTAACAATTTCCCTACTGGATAATTCAGCCACCGCCTTAGCAGTGTATGGGTGTGAGAGAGATAAAAAATGACTATACTTAGAGAGGCAATCAACAACCACCAAGATAGTGTCACTCTTTTTTGTACAGGGAAGACCTCTAATAAAGTCCATGAAGATATCTTCCCAAACTATTTCTGGAACAGACATTGGTTGCAATAATCCTACTGGGCTCATACCCTGATATTTATTTCTTTGACATACCTCACAACTAGCGACATAATCTTGAATGGTCTTTTTCATGCCTAAATTGGTAGCTTCAATATCTCCTTAATCTCCCAAGCTGCCCCCTTCTGAATTCCCCAAATTGCTTTCCTGCTTCCTGTCTTCAATTGCATCTGTGGGCCTGTGCGTTTAAACCTTTGTTATTAGGCTTCCATCATTCTTTAATGCAGAGAACGCCACTCTTCCAGAGCATCTTTCATTGATGACTATGATGACCACGAGGAAGGTAGCCTTAAGCCTCCTCCTAATACTCCCGGGAATTTAATGAGCATGACAGCGGCAAGGCACTAGACTGTTTGAAAGAAAGAGTTGTTTCTCTGAAGAGAGTAAGTTCGAACAAGTAAGATCATTATCTTTCATATTCAATTATATACATGAATTTGTCTCATGAAGCGTCGATCTAAACACTTTCCATAGGTTGTTAAGTTGTAATCGTTTGCTTGACCGAATGGTATGTACAGCTAGTTCAACTGCAAATTTCACTTTCTTTGGTGAAACTCTGTTGCTTTGTTTTGAGTGAACTCTAATGAAAATTCAGGGCAACATCATGGATGCGTCGAGGGGTATAATATCAGGAACCATGGTTCGGTTTAAGATGGTGCCATAACTACATCTTCTCTACTATTTTAATATGATTTACTGTTTTTCATAGGATCAGACTGTTTTATATAAACATTTAACTTAAAATTTTGACATCAAGTTTTTGGAAATATCTTTTGTAATTGAACAGTTTTGAGAGAGGAGTGAAAGTAGCTATTCTTTATACCAATTCTCTGAGTCCATAACTTTTAAACCATGGGACTGCAATGGATAGATGACGATGACATGGTGTCAAAGTCAAAATAGCCTAACCCCTCTTAATAACTCAAGCTTTTTTTTTTTTTTTTGAGGGGGGGGGGGGGGGGGGGGCGCTGCTAACGTGTCAACCATTTAGGGACACATCTTCATTGTCTTTTAGAAGTCTGTTGATCGATTCTAATGAACCATGCAACTGGGCTTTAGAATTTCTTAGTATTGCTTTTCAAGTGAGAATTTAGTCAATAGTTTATACAGGAGATATCTGCTTTAGATAATGCGTCACACACAGCCACCCGATTCAACTTAAAAGAAAAAAAGAAAAGGCAAAAGAGAAAAGTAAAAATAGTCCTGCAAAGATAGCCACAAATGACTTTCATTCATGTTACACATTTTCTGAGACAAAGACTGATTAGAGCCCTCCTTCTCCATGAAGATTTGACTAAGTGCCGAATCTGTAACTTTGTTTAATCAAATTAAGTTGACAGATTTATAAATTCATTTTTTAAGACACCGCAACTTGGACGGTCCACAACGTATTGATGCTGACCCTCCTCTCTCTCTCTCTCTCTCTCTCTCTCTCTCTCTCTCTCTCTCTCTCTCTCTCTATATATATATATATATAGAGAGTTTAATATTATAACAAGCTAAAATCAATTAAAACGATGTTACTCTGAAAAATATTTATTAAAATAATGTCATTTTAATTTATTTATATAAAAAAACTCATGAGTTTAGCAAATTGAATACTCTTAAAACTTGAGTTAAAATATATTTAATTCTTAAGCTTGAATTTAAATTTACTTGAGTCAGACTTGTTCAAGTTAAGTTCATTTTCGAGCTTGAACAAGTTTGATTCAAATTCAACCCTATATATTGACTTTGTTGGATTTCTTTAACGTATAAGACAGATATCTTTTGGTATCCTTTTTCCGTTACAACTTTAATTATAAATTAAATTAAGAGTAATATTAAATATACAAACAAATTTTACTAGTTTTCTACACAACTTAATGTGGTAGCATAAAATTAGTTTATTTTGAAACGATAGAAGATAACATATGATAGCATAACATATGAGCAATATTATAAATAAAAATAATATGTATAATTTTATATATAAATAATAATATTTTATTATATAATTAAATAATTTTAAATTAAAGAAAAAACATCTCAATGTTGTTTCTACACAAATTGATATTATTTTTATACAACTTAAATTAGAGATAAAATAATATGTAAGAAATGATTTCAAAACAGTTATAATGTTCTTGTAAGATTTTAAAACATGAATTTTAAGGTTTTCATTTTAAAATGTCCATGTGTTCTCCTCTGTGAGATTAATCAATCAGAAATATTAAGTGTATAAATAATATATATAATTTTATGTATAAATAATAATAAATTATTATATAATTAAATAATTTTTAATTAAAAATAAAATAATATTTTATTATATAATAATATATAATTATTTATAAATAAAATTATATATTATTTACATACATAATTTTATTATTAATTAATTAGTACGATATTTTATCACAGCAATATTGCATTTTAATATTTACTATATAATTTCTCTTTTAATATTCAGAAAGGACAGATTTATAACTCTTTTTTTTTTTTTATAGATATACAATAATCTATATCTATAAGTTATTTTTTTAAATATTTAAATTTCTCATATGCACAGTAAACTTTTTTTGAGTACCCTCTGGTAAATCATCTTACATTAAAAAAAAAAATTTACTTTTTCTATTGAAATGACATATTTATATTCAATTATTAGTATACAAAAATAGGATACAGTTAAAAATTATAATAAAATTATATATAATTTTGTATATAAATAATATTATGTTTTCTTGTAATTGAAAATTTATTTATTTTTAATTATTTAATTATATAATATTACATTATTATTTGTATATAAAATTATATATAATAATTATATATATAATATTACTATAAAAATTAAGAATGAAAATTTTTTGTTTAAATTCAAAAGTGATGATTGAGATAATTCTTGTGAGATAAAATATTTTTGACTTACTAAACTTTATTTTTTCGATTGAATAGTCTAAACTTTTAGATTATTTTATCAAAATAGGTACATATAATATTATTTTTTATTATTTATGTGTACCTTATTTATTTAAATTATTTTAATAAGAGTGATGTTTCATGAAAATCGAAAAAAAAAATTTTTAACCATTGCTCAAGAATTCTTCTTGACCCTCCAAACTTTCAACTTAAAAATCCCTAATATACAAAACAAAAAATTAAACTTGAATGAGTTTTGTCTGTTCTAGTTAGGTTTTATTTATTCTAAGTGTGTATTGTGGTTTTAGTGGAAATAAATTTGGGAAAAAAAAAATAATTTTTTTATGGGTTGAAATGTCTATATCGAATTACAAATTATCTACGTCATTATATAAAATATCTATAAAACTCCTATATACTAACATATATTTAAAATAGTTAAATAATACTAAATATAAGTGTTTTTAAAATTAGACAGGACCGATCAATTTAATTAGTTAAATTGTGAATTAGTTTACAATCTATGCTCGTTTCACAATCTAGTTAAGTGTATATATACATATTAATTTGTTTAAAATTAAATTAAAATTCGGTAAACTCGTTAAACAGGATAAATTATATAAAATCGATAAGACTGGGTATACATAATATTACATAATTTTTATCTTATGAAACTTAAAAGAGTTAGAATTTTTAAGATCTTAATTGAATTAATGATAAAATTTATAATTATTTTTTTATTTATGTAATAGAATACCAATTATTTAATTAACATATTTAAAATTATATTTCATATATTTTATATTTAAAAATATAATAAACATTTAATATTATTTAAAAATATAATAATTTAATAATAAATTAAATTAATTTATTATTTAATTAAACTGTTTAAATTATAAATTAATAAGATAATTAATTTAATCATTAATTCGATTATAAAATCATTGACAAATACAATAATACATATACATAATTCTCACTAACATTATTTATCAATATCCAACTTTCTGTTCTTCGATCTTTTCATGAAACAATCATTACCACCATTAATGGCTATCATTTCAATATTGAAAATTATGTAATTAGTACCACCCTGTCAGGCTATTACTAACCACCGTCTTTTAATTACTTCATTTGACCCGTGAATCCCTTCTCCTGAAAAATTCAGTCAAATATATTAGTCAATATATTTGACATTCTTAAATTAGATGTACATATAAACTTGACATGTTTACCGCAAATTGCTCGATTTCTTACAACTTGCAGTATGAGATAGACCAGCGATGCTAGGGTAATTTTAAATAAAAATTAAAAAAATATTTAATTATATATTAAGATATTATTTAAATATCTAATTAAAAATTTAAAATTGAATATATATAATATTGAATGAATAAAATTATATATATATATATATATTTTTGATACATAATTTATATATATAAATTATATATTATTATATGATTTTAAATTAAAAATAAGGTAATATTTAATTATATAATAATATATTATCTATATAATAATATATTATCTATATAATAAATTATATATAAAAAATATATACATATAATATAATTCATAAGAAATTATATAGATAAGTTCACGGATTGTAATCGTGTGTGGACAAAGACATGATTCTAACCCGAAAATGTTGAGAATGGATTCAAGGATATGTGCAAATTGAATGCTAGGTTAAGACCATTGAAACTAGGACCCCAAATAATCCAATTGAATATTCTCTACCTCCTTTTTTTTTTTTTTTATGGCCAAAAGATTTATTTTCACCTAAAATATGCTGTTTTTCTAAGTTTCTTTCTATTAACTTTAAAAATCTCATTTATTTATCTATCGATGGTTAAATCTGTTAGTTTTAAGGACAAAATTATCATTATATATTTAATATTAAAAATAAACGTAAAATTGATTTTATTTTGCCTCTTAAACCCTAAAAACTAATAATTTTCCTTAACCCACGTTTTCAAAAATAACAATTTTCACCTAGGGTTTCCAATTTTTCAAATTCAATTTTTTTGGTGACAAAGAGACTTCTCCGGTGATCTCTAGACTACATCTCTTCCTTTTAGGTGTGTCCTCCTTTCAATCGTCCTCCTTTTGATGCTCTGTGACTTCGTCGTCATTAAAAAACGAAGACAACTTGTCTTCATCAGAGACGAAGATGAATCATCTTCGTCCATGTGAAAGACTCTTTGTTAAGAAAGAGTCTTTGTCGTTAACGAAGACTCTTTGTCTCTAGACGAAGACGATTCATCTTTGTTAGCCACGAAGACGAGTCATCTTCGCTTTTTGATGATGACGACTCCATATAGCGTCAGAAAGAGGACATACAGGAGAGGAAGAGACGTTGCCTAGAGATCATCAGATAAGTCTTTTTATTGTCAAAAAAATTGAATCTGAAAAATTAAAAACCGTAGGGGGAAAATGCTATTTTTGAAAATATGGGTTAGAAAAAAATTGTTAGTTTTTATGGTTTAAAGGAAAAATGATATAATTAACAGGTTCGGTTAGTTTTAACTGTCTATAAGTGGATAAATAAGTTTTCAAAGTTAATGAGTAGGAATTTGAAACATTTTTTGGGGGGTGTTGTGAAAATGTCCTTTGGCCTTTTTTGAAAATTCATATGTTGGGGCACGAGAAAACGACGTGCTTCCCACCTTCCCACGCACACGCAACCCCACGAAACCCTAATTTTCAAAGCCTCTATAATAAGAGCTTCTATTGGTTTTTATGACTTCAATTTTCAGATATATACCATCCAAATAACAAAGAAAATACTCACTCACCGAATCACAACAGAACTGTAGCTTTTTGAAAGAAAGAAGAACGGGAAAAAAAGATTTGATTGATTGTTGTGTTTTGAGTTTGTTGTTTTGAATACTGTAAAATTTCTCTCTCACCCTTAGTTTATTCTCTTCCTGTCTCAGTGTGGGTGCCTCTTTTAATTGATTCTATCGAGGGTTTTGCATCTGTTGTTCTTTGTTTGTATTCTTCTTCATCTTCTAAATTAAAGTCCTTTTTTTCTCTTCTTCGTACTTTGACTCCATTACCAATTGGATCTGATTCTCTCTTCTTACTACCTCTCTTTCTTCAGTACTCGATCACAAACTAGCTTCTGCCTTCTCTCTCATAAATCTGTGAAAGGTTGAGCCCCAGTACCTCATAAAGAACAATCCATAGTTTGTACATCTAATCTTTTGTTTCTTGTTTAGCTCTGGTTTGACTTTCTGATCTCAAGTCCTTAACTTCTAAAGAGCTAAAAATATAAACGAGAAATCCTTAAATTTGATTTAATTCTTTGCTTAATCTTCTTCTCTTATTTGCTATTTTACCACAATTCAACAAAACTGGCTAACCCTTGGTGGACCAATCAAGTCAGCATGCCGGGCATGGACCCGGCTGCCAGTTCACCGATTCTAAACAAACGTGACCTTGAAATCTCTGTAAACGAAACCAGAGGCAATGAAGATGAAGAAGACAGAGACACTGGTGATGAACCCAGAGAGGGAGCAGTTGAAATTGGCAACCGCAGACCCCGAGGCAGACCTGCCGGATCCAAAAACAAACCTAAACCACCAATTTTCGTAACCAGGGACAGCCCTAATTCTCTCCGTAGCCATGTCATGGAGGTGGCTGGTGGAGCTGATGTGGTAGAAAGTGTAGCCCAATTCGCAAGGAGGCGACAGCGTGGCGTTTGCGTGCTTAGTGGCAGTGGCTCCGTGGCCAACGTGACATTACGGCAACCATCAGCACCCGGTGCCCTGATGGCACTACCAGGTAGGTTTGAGATTTTATCGTTGACTGGGGCTTTTTTGCCAGGACCAGCTCCTGCAGGCTCAAATGGGTTAACGGTGTACTTAGCCGGCGGACAGGGTCAGGTGGTGGGAGGGAGTGTGGTGGGCCAACTTGTGGCAGCTGGCCCTGTGATAGTTATAGCCGCCACGTTTGCAAATGCCACGTACGAGAGATTGCCTCTAGAAGATGATGAAGAGACTGCTGGTCAAGGACAGATCCAAGGGCCCGCTGATAATTCGCCTCCGCAAATTGAAAGCAGTGGTCACCACCCTCACACTGCTCTTCCTGATCCTTCACAAATCTCTATTTATAATCTGCCACCAAATGGCGGTCAGCTACAAGAGGCTTATAGTTGGGCTCACACGCGCCCGTCTTTCTAGCTAGAACTACAACTTCTATTTATAAATTGAAGGTAGGAAGACTTTAACTTTGTGAATCTTTTATTATTATCATTATTGTATATATTATTTTTCTGCTTTTTAAAGATAGTTCTTGAAAGAGGATAGAAAGAAAGAAGGAATAAGAAGAAGCGGGGGCGGAGCCATTGTTTTGAATGTATATTTATAGCTTTTCTTTGTTTTCGTTTCTGTTTCCAATAAAAAGATTATCGGACCAGATTTTTTCTTTTGAATTATATTTTTGAGTCGGGATTACTACTATTTAATAGTTTTTTTAATATAGACATAGCTAATTGGATTACTATATGATAGAATAGAGTTGAAGAAATATTAAAAAGGACTATTTTTCACCCAAATTTTAGTTTAATCTTAAAATCATGTCTATGGTAGATGAAAAATTTAAACACTTAGTCATGAACTAATTGTCGTTCAAATTTTCAGTAAAAGACAGGGGCCCATAAATCATAAAACTTTGAAATTTATATCATTTTATAGATTTTAAAAATAACACTTCAACCCATTCTCAAATTTGAAAAGATTATATTTCACCTCTAGGATTTGTTTCATTTTTCGGCTATCGTTATTCCAATCGACAGTTAACGCTTTTCACCCATCTTCCAGATCTAGTGACAAAGGACAACCCTTCATCATCTAGATTTGGATGACGAAGGGTCATTCTTGACCTTTGCTTCTTCTTGATTGATGACCGGTTTCCTAAGCTACTGGAGATGAAGTCTGGAAAGGGGAAAAGTTAAATTTTCAAATTTTAATCATGGAGGGTAAATGTTATTTTCTAAACTAAGGGGGTGGAATGATATAAATTTTTAGGTTTTAGGGTTTATGAGTAAAATAATAATTTTATCCCTATCTTTAATTAAAAATTTGTACAGCAATTAGTTTATGGATGAGTATTTAGGTTTTTCATTTGTTGTGGATGTGATTTTGAATTTCAATTAAAATTTAGATGGGAAATTGTCCTTTTCCCTTTTAGAATTGTTGGTTAGTTATTTTTTTAATTATTTTTTGGAGGATAACTAAAATTAATTTACTTTTATAGTTCAATATTTAATATAATAAAAAAGCTACCTATTTGTTTATTATGTCCCAATAAGATATAATTATATTAAGTACTTGCCGATACAAATACTAATGGTATATATATATATATATATATATATATATATATATATATATATATATATATATATATATATATAGAGAGAGAGAGATAGAGAGAGAGAGAGAGAGAGAGAGAGAGGCAAAAGATTTATTCCGACCTAAGGTTGAGTGTAAATCCAAACTTATATCTACTAATTTTCAAAAACATAAATACTCATCCATGTGTTAAATTTTGTTATTACTGTTAAGGGTAAAATTGTCATTTAGAAAATATTTAAAAGAACCTAAAATTTATCACATTTCCCCTCTTCTTCTATGTTTAAAAATATAATAAATTCCTCCAACCTGAAGTTTGAAATATTAACATTTTCCCCTAAGGTCTTTCCAACCACCATTATTGACGATTGGAGATGAAGATTGTGGCATTCTCTCTCCCTTTTGGCTTCTCTCTCAATCTAGCTTCATTTTTGGATAAAAACATGTTTCATCTTCATCTAGGAATAGAGTGGGATTGAGAGAAAAGTTGAGAGGGAGAAAGAACGTCATCATCTCCTCTTCAATCATCACAAGTGGTGGTTGGAAAAACTTTAGGAGGAACTAAAGGGGAAAATGTGATAAATTTTAGGTTTTTAAAAATATTTTTACTAAATGATAATTTTATTTTTAATAATAACATTAAATTTTAATAGACAAATAAGTATTCGAGAATAAATCTTTTGGCCATACATATATATAAGAATCTTTTGGCCTACATATATATATATATATATATATATATATATATATATATATATATATATTATATATTTTCCATATTTTATTTTATTATTTATACTTTTAAAAGCCTTTTTTTTTTTAATTCCAACGAAATGATTTTTTTTATTACATAGAGTTATCATTCTTTGGTAAGTTCTCACCTAATTTTTTAATATCCCCAATTAATAAATATATTTAAAAAATTTTAAAATAGAGGCAATTTAATCTCCCCCTTAATAAATATATTTAAAAAAATTTAAAATAGAGGCAATTTACATATTATAATTTTTTTTAATTACGAGAAACCACACTCGAATTAGACCATCACATTGAATTGGAATCAATCACACTGAATAGAATAAATTCCAGGTCTAGTGATTAACCTCACAATCACTTAATCTAATAAATTAAAAGTTTGAGATTAATATATCATTAAAAGAGATTTAAACCAATCTTCCCTTTGAGGTAACACATTATAATCACAACTTATAAATTTATAATTATTCAATTTTCTGTCATTCATTGTGATTTTCAATTCCAATCACATACTGTTCGATTAACCTAGAAAAAAGTTATTTTGATGGGTAAAATCAACTGATAAATCTCTAAAGCAATTGTTTTAGGTATAAAATTATATGTAAAATAAATGAATAATAATGAGATATAAATAATTTTAAAAAAAAAATTAAAGGATTCTCACGTATATATATAAAGAGCAATACTATGTGTACCCATTTTTGGTACACAATTCATGTACACAGTAATGTGTCATAATGCAATTAAATGATTTTACAACATGTGTCATCATATAATAAAGAAACATCCAATCACATAATAACACCTCATCTGTGTACACAAATTATGTATCAAAGATGGGTATACATAGTTTTATTGATATATAAAACAGTTCAACAATAGAATATACAATTAAAAGATTCTTGAAAATTAAAAAAATGTGTTTTAGTTATATCTATTTATTTCAAATTTATTCCATTTTGAACATAATTCAAATTAACAAATAATAAATAAATATACCATTAATATAAATTAACAAACATACTTTAAACTAAAATTAGGAACCTTTATACATCCATGTCTGTTAGGAGTGTGCATGGTCCAGTTTGGTACGGTTTGACAGATTTTTCAAATCAAATTGAAAAAAAAGTTTAAAAAATTTTCAAACCAAATCAAACAATTTTAGATTTCAAACCACACTAAACTAAACTAAAAAAATACGATTAAGTCTAGTTTGAATCATGGTTTGAATCATAGTAATTAATATCCTAAAATACACGATACATATCGTGTCCTATGATACGATATGATATAGATAAAAAACAATACATATTATAAGGTGTATCGAATTAATATGATACAATATATATCTTATGATATGATACATATTATTGATATAAATTGCTACATTTTTTAGAAAAAATGATAATGCATTAAAGGTATATATGAAAAATTTTAAAATATTATTGATATTTGTGATTTTTTTCAAAATAATGATGTGTCAATTATAATATTTTATTATTTTAATTTTTAAAGGGTGTATCATATAATATGATACATGATATAGTAAATTAAGTTTTTAATATATAATACGACATATGATTCAACTATTATAGTTTGAATATATATATATATATATTCAAACTATTAAAAAACGTGTTATTTCAATTTAGGGAATAAATATTATATTCATGTAATAATATGGACGGTGTTACGGTTAAAAAAACTTAAAAATTAAGTATGTATTTTTTCAATAGACGCAGAAACAAAATGATTACTTAATTTCTTTCTTATCATTCAAAATTTCTTAGACACGTATTTCGGACTCAATTAATTAGGATTTGAAATTAGTAAACTATTAATAATTTATTTATTGATTTCTAATAAAGTTTGGGCGGTCGTTGAAATTATGAAACTGGTGGCTCCATATATTTTTCGATTATAATTGCTTATGCATGCTTATTGATTTCAAATTTTAAATTTTAATAGATAGACAAAAAAATTGCATTTTTGAATGGATTTTTTATGAAATAAGTATATGTGGATCAACACGTAGGTTCCGAAGATCTTCGATTTCGCCATTATGTGTGCAAGTTTAACAAAGTTTTTTACTAATTATAACAAACATCGAAGGTCTAGTATGATAGATTGATTACTTTCCTTGTTAGCCATGAGTCCATGACTACAAAAGAGGTACTGTTTATAAAACTTTGTTGGGAGAAGACTATTTTTTACTCAAGTTTTAGTTTAATTTTAAAAATATATTTACGACAAACAAAAAACTCGAATATCTATTTGTAGGTTAATTGTTGTTAAAATTTTCAGTTAGAAATATGCATAAAATTGTTATTTTATCCCTAAATCTTAAAATCTTAAAAATTTATATTATTTCCCCTCCTTAATTTAGAAAACAAACAATTTATTTCCACGATTAAACTTTAAAAAATTTACTTTTCTCCCTTTTCTAGGTCTCATCTCTGGTGGCTTAGGAAATCTGACTGATGATAGGAAAGAAGTGACGCTCTTCTCCGACGAAGAATGAACCTTGTCATCTAGATTTGGATGACGAAATGTCATCCAGATCAGGAAGACATGATGAAGGATGATGCTTCGTGGTCGTGGAAGGCAGTCCTTTGTCGTCTTTTATGGCCAGATCTAGAAGATGAGTAGAAAACACTGTCTGTCGGTTAGAATGGTGGTGGCTAGAGAAGGGAAACAAACTTTAGGGGTAAAATCTAAATTTTTTAAACTTTAAGATGGGGTGAAGTGTTAACTTTTAAAACTTATGAGAGAATGATATAAATTTTAATGTTTTAGAGTATAAGAGTAACATGACGATTTTATCCTCGCCGCTAAATGAAAATTTTGACTGTAGTTAATTTATGAGTGAGTGTTTGGGTTTTTCATCTATTATAGGTATAATTTTGAGATTAAGTTAAAACTTGGGTGGGAAATACTCTTTTAGCCAAACTTTGGTCATTTAACAAATATAACAAAATAATGTTGTGTGCATTTATTCAAATGATAACGTGTTATCATGTATTTTAAATGCTTTTGAATTATAATAATATAATGACAAATCATTATTAATAGTTAACTTGGTATTTATTATAATTGCACATTACTCTCAACAAAATGAAATGGTGTGTGCACAAATTCATGTTGATTTAATTTTTTTATATCCCCAATTAATAAATACATTTTAAAATTTTCAAATAGAGTTTAAAAAAAAAATAATTTGAGACCATTGGCTCTTAGATTGGTCATGATGAAATAAAGTGTGTTAAAAAATGTGAGATATTTTATGGACATCAAAATCAATCCATTGAAAGTAATAATATTTTTATTCAATTTCATATGTAAAATCCTTCTTATCATTCAAATTTTTTTAAACATCTTTCAGACTCGATTATTTAGGATTTGAAATTAGTAAACTACTAATAATTTATTGATTTACTGGTATTTCCCTATGTTTTTCGATGATAATTACTTATGTATGCTTACTGATTTCATATTAATAGAAGCAAAAATTGCATTTGTGAATGGATTTTTTATGGAAGAAGAATATGTGCAACAACATATAGTTTTTGAAGATTCTCAATTTTGAGATTATGTGTACAAGCTTAAAAACGCTTTGTATTGATTATAACAAGCAATGAGGTTCTCGCCTGATAGATTTACTACTTCGCTTGTTAATCATGGCTAGAAATTACAGAGGTATTACTTATAAAACTTTTTCATTAAACATATAAAAAAGAATAATGTAATATGTATTTATTCAAATGATAATGTATTATCATGTAATTAGTTAATTTAAATTAAAAATAAAATAATACAAAATCTTGAAGAACGAAAAAATAAAAATACTAAAATATCTTTAAATTATGTTTATACACGAGAGATGTAGAAATGCGAAATGGTTAATATTGATGATATATTCTTATTTATAGCAGCTACTACAATTTTGAACCATATATTGTGGCTGAGTGTAAACAAATATACGATTGACCTAAATGGAAAGAAACATTTGAGCAAAATTAGCTTCTCGAGCAAAATGTCAAGTGTTGGGGCCTGTAGTTTTAACACTTAAGGATGTACAACCAGTTGAATATAAATGAGTATCTGAAAGAAAAAGAAATAAGAAAAATAAGATTACTAGATTTAAAGACATGCTTCTAGCCCAAGGCTTTTCCCAAAGACCAAGTATAAACTTTGATGAAACTTATGCACTTATGATGAATATAATCATATTCAGATATTTAATTAGTTTAACAATCTCTGAATGACTACATATGCATTTAATGGACGTAATTACTGCTTATTTGTATGAAAACTTAGATACTGAAATTTATATAAAACTTCTTGAAAGATATAAATTGCCTAAAGTACAAAGGGTCAATTCAATAGGTGTATACTCAATTAAATTACAAAGATTATTGTATGGATTAAAACAATCTAGACGAATGTGGTACAATCATTTCAATGAATATTTGAAAAAAAGAGGACTATGTGAATAACTTTATATACCCATGTGTGTCTTTATCAAAAGTCAGAATCCAAATTTACCATTATAATAGTTTATGTTGATAACATGTATTTAATTGTGACTACTAAAAGACTCTAAAAACTATTGAATATTTGAAAAAAGAATTTGAGATAAAAGATTTAGGAAAAACAAATATTATCTAGGCTTACAAATTGAGCACAATTCAAATAAAATAGTTATTCATCAATCAGCGTATATTGAAAAATTATTAAAATGCTTTAATATGAATAAGACTTATCTTTTGTACACCCTAATGGTTGTTTTGTCTCTCAATTGGAAAAGGATCTATTTTGTCTTAAAGGAGAAGATGAAAAGATACTTAGTCCTAAAGTACTGTATCTTAATGTTATTAGGGTCATATTATATTTGGTCGAATAAACACTAGATCGGATAAACCTTTTGTGGTCAATTTATTGGCTTGATTTAGCTCTATACCAATGCGTCGTCATTGGAATGAAATCAAACATATACTTTATTACCTATGTGAAACTAGAGATTTAAATTATTATATTCTGTCAAATCTCTTAAAAATCCTAGTTTGGTTGGATTTATAGATATTGGTTATCTTTTTGACCCTCATATGACTTACTTATAGACATGATATATTTTTATTTATAATTACATAGCGATATCCTGACGCTCTACCAAATAGACTTTGGTTGCAACATCTTTAAATTATTTAGAGATTCTAGATCTCCATGAAGCCAACCGAGAATGTATATTATTACGGTCTATCATATTTCATATTCGGAATACATGTAATATTTCTTCTACAATAGACACTTTTTCCATAGTATATGAAAACAATGCAATATGTATTGCTTAAATCAGAGGAAGATACATTAAAAGAAACATAACTGAACATATCTCACCAAAGTTTTTTTACACTTATAAGTTTCAACAGAGCAAAAAAATTGATGTTAAACAAATACGATCTAGTGAGAATCTTACAGATTTGTTCATTAAGATATTACCGATATCAATATTTGAAAAGTTAGTGTATAACATTAGTATATGATGATTTAACAAGTAACCAAATTAATCTCACTATAATCAGGGGGAGCACTCATCAGAAACAACACTCATCAGGGGAAACATTTATTAGAGGGAGCAAATATTTGAATTTATCATATATTGAACAAAATGTGTAATATACTTTTTTTTCTTTTACTAAGTTTTGTCTCATTAGGTTTTCTTAATAAAAGTTTTAATGAAACAGTTTTAATATATCTAATATTATTTTATATAAAATTAAATAATTATATTTTTTTATTTTGATTTTTACCCTATCGAGTTTTTTTTTAATAAAGTTAATATAATTATTTATAAATTATGAAAATATAAGGGATAATGTTATATATATATAGTGAATTTTTCCACTAGGTGAAAGAAAAATAAGAAATTTTGGTGGGAATGCATTTAATGACAAGGCAGAGTGGGCAGTGAAAATTGAGAGGTGGAATGATATTATTGGTTATGGGTAACGGAATTTGTCTATATAAAGAAGCTCCCCCCGGTTTAATTGCAATATACATTCTCTCTTTCCATCAAAAAAGTTATATACATCTCTTAATTTGCTTCATATTCTGTCTAAAAGAGTATCATCTTTCTTTTATTTCGCTATTCCAATTATTAAAATTTGTAACAAAGAGGACAACTTTATAACTCCTTTCTTATAGACATACAATACTTCTTAGAAGGGCGTGTGTGTGTGTCCAATTATTAAAATTTATAACAGAAAGGACAACTTTATAACTCATTTCTTATAGACATACAAAACTTATAAGAGTGTGTGTGTGAGAGAATGATAAGTTATATTTTTTTAACTATTTAAATTCCTCATATACACAGTGAATCTTTTTAAAGTATCCTCTAGTAAATCATGTAACATTGAAAAAAAAAATTAATTTTTTCTATTCAAATGATATAGTTATATTCAATTGCCGGTTAAAAAATTATAATAAAATTATATGTATGATTTTATATATAAATAATAACATATATTTTTTAATTAAATACAAATAATAATTAAAAATTAATTTTCCTCAACACATAAAACGAATATCTTTCGGTATCCTTTTTCCATTACAACTTTGATTATAAATTAAATTAAGAGTAATGCTATATGCATAAATAAATTTTACAAGTTTTCTATATCACTTAATATGATAACATAAAATTAATTGATTTTGAAATAATAGAAAATAACATATGGTAGGATAACATATGAGTAATGTTATGTATAAAAATAATATGCATAATTTTGTACACAAACCATATAATTGAGTGGTTTTGAATTAGAGATAAAACATTCAATTATTTAGTGACATATTATCATTTATATACAAAATTATATATACTTGTTTGTATACATAATTTTATAATTATCATATTAACTGATATAAATAAATAAATTAATGAGAGTTGATTGTACATTTAATTTTAATTTTTTAAGAGGAAACTTATGAAAAATTAATATTACCTATTATAATGATGAAAATGTCAGTTTTTTTCTCTGAATATCAAAGGATAATTAATTGAACAATGCTATGTGTACCAATTTTTGATACACAATTCATGTACATAGTGATATGTCATTATATAATTAAGTGATTTTAAAATATGTGTCATCATATGATAAAAAAAATTCAATCACATGATAACATCTCATCTGTGTATATAAATTGTGTATAAAAAATGGATGCACATAATTTTATTGTAATTAATTCAACTATAGTTGGAAATTCCTCTTTTACAATTTTTTCCTTGCGATTATACCTTTCGATAGAAAAGATGAATATAAATAAGTCATACATAAGCCTCTAAACTCAGAATTTAAAATTCTGAAATTTTACATACACAATCATTTACAGAATTTGAGAGCCTACAAGATTTCGAAGAGGAATTACTCAACATCTGAATCGATGACGGGAATTTAGTTTTATTTGTGTATTGTCTTATCTAAACAAATGATTTCAAAACAGTTATAATGTTCTTGTAAGATTCCAAATTTGATTTACAAAGATTAGATTGAAGACACTGAAGACCATGAATCAGTATTTTTCCCTAATTTTATCTGGAATTTGAAAGATTTAAGGTTTTCATTTTAAAATGTCCATGTGTTCTCCGCTATAAGATTAATTAACAAGTAATGTTACACGTATAAATAATATGTATAATTTTGTAAATCATTATGTAATTAGGTAGTTTTAAATTAGAGATAAAATAATATTTCATTATATAGTAATATGTAATTATTTGTGAATAAAGTTGTACATATTATTTGTGTAAATAATTTTATTATTAATTAATTAGGATGATATTATTCTATCTTGTAACTTAGATAATTAAGGAAAATTAATTAAAATAGGCATATGATTTGTCGTTTATACCTTTCTAGACTAATTTTTTTGTCTTTTACTTTTATAAGCAAATGACATAATTTATACCCATTTTGCCCTAATGTAAAAAACAAAAAACTCTCAACCAAAATCAAAACAAAACACATGTAAAACCAAATTTAAAAAACGCAAGATACCCGAAAATGGAAATCTCAAACCAATTGATGACTATCCTTGAAGTTAGGATCTCTGACAAGCAGCAACACCTTTAATGAACAACAACATTTCGGAAATGGATTCAGAGATAAGTTAGAGTTTTGGTTATTTATGTTTGGTCATTGTTTACACGATTTAGGTTTATGTCTATTTTTGTCAAATGGATAGTAAAATGCAATTGTTAATAGTTATGGTTTAGTTGTCTGAAAGTGTAGTTGTTCAAGGAGAGAAAACTTGGATGCAAAATGCTTAAATTTACAGGCATATTATCCATACTACGCAAACCATGCAACCACACAATGGGTTATGCATAGTTTGCTGGTTTGTGTGATTTGCATGGGTTTGTATAGTTTGTGAGGTTTACATAGTTTGCGGAAGTTTACATGGTTTCCATGTTTGTGTAGTTCGTGCAGTTTAAACTTGAATGAGTTTTGTCAATTCTAGTTAGGGTTTGTTTATTCTAGGTGTGTGGTGGGTGTCGAATCCACCAAAAATAAAATTTTCTACTCTCTCAATGAAAACTTGTAGATAGGGCAAGTAGAGTCGTATCCACAGAGATTGGGTTATTTATCTGAAATATAACAAAATAAAGCAAGAGGGATTTTGTTGTTTCGAATCGTACGGATAAACAAAAATAAATTAATTCAGAATTAAATAATCAAAGTAATCAGAAAACTAGATTGAAACAATAAAAAGACGAGTTCTAGCCAAGTAATTCAGGTATGGTTCAATTCAATTGATCATCGATAAAAAGATTAATTTTTCCTTTTAAATAAACCAGTTATGAAACATCGAGACGCTCGTTGTTCTGCTTTTCCTTAGGTGTTGGTAATTAAGAAACGTTCTTTAATTACTTCTCTTGTTTTTCAATTAGTTCTAGATACGATCTTAGAATTTAAATTGAAAACAGAATTAAGAATTAGAAAAGCTACAGATTCTAATCAACAAAACACGGACACTGTTTTTGTTTAAATTAGATTAACCTATTCCACTAACATACAATAATTATTCTACTTCATCAAGCATGCTAGTCAACCACTTATGATTAAACCATCAAACAAATACGGATTCAATAATTTAATCTAGCAAAGTTGTTTTTAATCCAATAAATAAGACGTCTCCTATTTAATTGAACAAGACAACAATAAATAAAATCAGGAATAAATTAAATATTTAAAAGAAAAGAACGGGTAAAGAAGATCTCACAATCGTCGTAGAACCATGATCCTGATTACTCGACTAAAGAAAAGAGTTAGCCACTCATGTTTATGTTCATGGCTTCACATAAAATTAAAATAAAAATCCTATACTAATTGAAGAAGAACCAGCGAAGGGTTGCGGCTCTGTTTCTTTCTGAAAGAAAAGGATGCTAAAAAAACTCAAAAAAAACCCTAAAACAGAAAGCAATTGTCGTTTTTATAGTGCCAAGTCTGCTTCAGTCATTGAGAGATATTTTTGTGCCAAATATCATCCAAAGGACCTGACCTGACCTTCCTCCAATTGTTAATTAAGTCTTCAACTATGAATTTTTCAGTAAATAGCGCGATTCTCTCCTTTCCACAATCAATCATCTCCTATGTATTTTGCCGTCATTCTGTCTTGATACGTGACAACTCTAAATTCCTTTTATTTTGTATCTTTTCTCAGAATAATGCAATTAACGCCCAATTTCCTAAAACAAGCAATTAATCAAATAATTAACGAATTAAATATCACAAATCAAGAAAATTAAATGCCGAAAAATATGAAATTTCACACACTAACAAATTCCCCCACACCATTCCTTTGCTTGTCCTCAAGTAAACATCAATCAGTCTCTTCTTCACCCTTTTCCCTCCTTTCAGTACATCCCCAAATAACTCAAAGTTAAGATGCATTAGAAACCCAAGTCCAAAACAACAATCAAGAGCACAAGTCTTTATAGCATGAATTTTTGGAAAAACATAAGCATCTCATCAATCTCAACAATGTCATCAAAATCAAATGAAACAAGATTCTACACCCTCACATTGGTTTCACTCTATACTCTCAAAGTGTTGAGGGTTTCATTTAGCTCTCAGATCAAAACAAAGCAAGTCATTACCATAAGTTCGCTCATATATCATAACTCCACCACTAATAAATATGAATACGATGTAAAAATCAAAGGGTCTTAAGTAAGGTTGTAATGGGGCTTAGGTGAAGGCAGGAAAAAGAATGAAAATATAGGTGTAAAGATCAAGATATGAGTGAGTTCCCTTACATGATATTTAAAGAATAACGAAGATAACTCTTTCAACCACATTTCTCTCTTCCTTTTTTTTTTTTTTTTCAGTGAAACTCATCCCTTCTTCAAAGATTTTTTTTTTTTAAAATTTAATTTACAACATGTAGGAATAATTGGATTTCTTTTCTATACAATTATGGATACTTCACTTGTCCAAACTTCCTATTCAATACATAGGGATGAATATCTTCTCTCTTTTTTTTTTTTTCAAATTTTTTTTTTTCACTCCTTATATCTACCCATCTACCCATTTGGTTTTTTTTTTTTTTTTAATCATGCAATTCACTCTCACAATATCTTGATACAAGGGTTAACAAGATAAAACAAAAGGCTTAAGGGTAAATATTTATGGGTTAAAACAAAGAAAAGGGATTCGGCTCGAAATTGGCTATCTACTAGAAAATATAGCTATGGATGGCTTTTTAAGAGTTTCGAAGTGGTTAATCCTAAATGCCCTTATCATCTTAATGCATGAATTCAAAAAAAATGTGGTCTCGAAATGCATAACAGAGCAAATTCTAGAATAACAAGCCATGTTTGATAAACACTCAACAAAGAAGATAATTAGAGCAAAGTGTAATGAAATGCTCATGGGCTCAAAAGCTCACAATAGTGTTCAACTTGTAGCAAACCTTGCACATTTTCATTCAATTCAATCATTAAAATCAATGAGATACTCGAAACATTTGAAGCAAAATCACTAATCATACTTGCCTCTTTCATGCATTCAAACTCGAACCAATAATGCATACTAACTTAAAGCAAATTCTAAGACAGCTTTCAAGAGAGTCAAGGGTTCCAAAGAGATTGAAAAATTATGCATTCCCTCCCCCACACCTAATCTTTACATTGTCCTTAATGTAGAAAAATTGAAGCTCACATATAAAAGAAAGAATGAAATGAAAGTTAAGAGGACTTCCCTGAATAGGAGTGTTAGTGCAGCGAAAGAGTGATTGAAGCTGTCGACATTTGATTTGGGCCTGTAGAGATGAAAAGAAATTGAACAGGGAGGAAAAGAGATTAGAAAAATAAAAGAGAAGACACAAAAATGAAATTTGCTCTTTTTCTTTTTTTTTTATAATTTTTTAATTTTAATTTTGGTTTTTTTTTTTAAATTTAAACCTTAATTAAAGACACAAAATGATTAAAAATAATGAAAAATAAGATCAATTGGGTTGCCTCCCAATAAGCGCCTTTTTTTAATGTCTTTGGCTAGACGCAACCAATTCATCAATTTGGGAGAGCCAAAGATATTTCCTTTACATTGTAGGCCTGAAATCCTTCATAATAAGGTTTTAGACGATGCCATTAACCTTAAAATTTTTATTGGTAGAGGTACTTTGAATTTCAACTGCACCATGAGAAAATACATTAGTAACAACAAAAAGACTAATCCAACGAGATCGTAATTTTCCCGAAAACAATTTAAGTTTAGAATGATATAGGAGTACTTTTTGTCCAACATGAAAGGTTTTCCTAGAAATCATTTTATCATGGAAAAGCTTAGTCTTTTCTTTATAAATCCGAGAATTTTCATAGGAATCATTTCTGATTTCCTCTAATTCTTGAAGTTGTAACTTCCTATGATTACCTGTCTCATTCAAGTCCGTATTGCATTGTTTGATTGCCCAATAGGCCTTGTGTTCCAATTCAACTGGGAGATGACAAGATTTACCAAATATTAAGCGATAAGGAGACATACCTATTGGAGTCTTGTATGCAGTTCTATAGGCCCATAAGGCATCATCCAAACGAAGGCTCCAATCCTTTCTATTTGGATTTACCGTTTTCTCAAGTATAGACTTAATCTCCCTATTTGAAACTTCGGCTTGTCCACTCGTTTGCGGATGGTATGCTGTGGAGACTCGGTGATTAACATTGTACTTCTTAAGTAATGCCTCCATGACCCGATTGCAAAAATGGGTTCCACGGTCACTTATAATGGCTCTTGGTGTCCCATACCTGGAAAAAATGTAAGTCTTGACAAATCCTACAACAGTTTTAGCATCATCAGTTCTTGTTGCCTTAGCTTCAATCCATTTAGAAACATAATCAACAGCTAAAAGAATATAAGAATTACCAAAAGATAATGGAAAAGGACCCATAAAATCAATTCCCCAAATATCAAAAATTTCACAAACCAAAATTGGGTTCAGTGGCATTTGATCCCTATGTCCTAAATTCCCACTCCTTTGACAATTAGCACAAGACTTACAGAATATGTATGTATCTCGAAATAGAGTAGGCCAATATAACCCACATTCTAGAACCTTTCGTGCTGTTCTTTTCGGGCCAAAGTGACCCCCACATGCATAAGAATGGCAAAACTCCAAGATAGATTGGATTTCACTATCATGTACACACCTGCGAATTAATTGGTCAGAACATTGCTTCCATAAATATGGATCATCCCATATATAGTACTTAGAATCACTTTTAATTTTTTCCTTTTGGGCTCTAGTGAGATCATTTGGCAATGACTTAGTGACCACATAATTAACAATATCAGCATACCAAGGTGTAATACTATTTAAATGAAAAAGATTCTCATCTAGGAAAGCATCTTGGAAAGGCATAGGGTCTTCGTCAGTCACCAATCGACTTAGATGATCAGCCACAGAATTTTCGGCTCCCTTTCTATCTCGAATCTCCAAATCAAATTCTTGCAGCAATAGTATCCATCTAATTAGCCTCGACTTTGATTCTCTCTTAGAAAGCAAATACTTTAGAGCTGCATGATCAGAATAAACAATTACTTTAGTGCCCAATAAATAAGAGCGAAACTTTTCTAAAGCAAAAACTACTGCCAACAATTCTTTTTCAGTTGTAGAATAATTTCTTTGAGCATTATCAAGAGTTCTTGAAGCATAATAAATCACACAAGAAATTTTTCCACTTTTCTGGCCTAAAACAGCCCCTATAGCATAATTGCTAGCATCACACATAATCTCAAAAGGTAATTCCCAATTGGGTGGCTGAACAATCGGCGCAGAAATTAGGTGTTCCTTCAGTTGATCAAAAGCTTTCTTGCACTCTCTATCAAACTCGAATTGGACATCCTTTTGTAGTAGTCTTGAAAGCGGTTGGGCAATTTTTGAAAAATCCTTGATAAATCTCCTGTAAAAACCTGCATGTCCAAGAAAAGAACGCACTTCTCGAACACAAGTTGGGTGAGGTAAGGATTTAATCAAATCAATTTTTGACTTATCTACCTCTATCCCTTTAGAAGACACTATATGCCCTAATATCAAACCTTGATCAACCATAAAGTGACATTTTTCATAATTTAGCACAAGGTTTGTTTCAATACACCTTTTCAAAATTTTAATCAGATTATTTAGACAAGATTCGAATGAATTACCATAAACAGTAAAGTCATCCATAAATACCTCTATGATATTCTCCACATAATCTGAAAATATACTAACCATACATATCTGAAAAGTGGCTGGGGCATTGCAAAGTCCAAAAGGCATACGTCTATATGCAAAAGTACCAAAAGGACATGTGAATGTCGTCTTTTCTTGATCCTCAGGAGCAACTGGAATTTGGTTAAAACCTGAATATCCATCAAGACAACAATAGTGAGATTGACCAGCTAATCTTTCTAACATTTGATCAATAAAAGGTATAGGGAAATGATCTTTTCTAGTAGAAGCATTCAATTTTCTATAGTCAATACAAACCCTCCATCCATTTTAAACTCTAATAGGAACATACTCACCATTATCGTTCTTTTGAACAGTGAAACCAGTTTTCTTAGGTACTACCTGTATTGGACTTACCCAATCACTATCTGAAATAGGATAGATCATACCAGCATTCAAAAGCTTTATTATTTCTTTCTTCACAACTTCCATCATTGGAGGATTCAACCTTCTTTTAGCTTCCCTCGAAGGCTTAGTGTTCTCTTCCAGCAAGATTCTATGCATACAAAGTGATGGGCTCAAACCCTTAATGTCTGCGATGGTCCATCCGATGGCTTCCTTGTAATCTTTAAGAACTCTAATGAGTTTTTCTTCCTCAAGAAGAATGAGTTTGTTAGAAATTATCACAGGAAGGGTTTCATTATCTCCCAAATATACATATTTGAGATGGCTTGGCAAAGGCTTAAGTTCTAATTCGGGTGCCTGCACAATTGATGGAAGTAATTTTGAGTTAGAAACGGGTAATAAAATATAAGAAACATCATACCTGGTTGTTTCGAATGGTTCTAGCTCGTAAACCGTATCACTCAATCTGTCATCTACCACAAGCTTTTGCTCAATTCTTTACAATGTTTTTGTGTTAAGTCCTTTATTAAGGACAACCTTCAAATTATCAGAATCCTGCAACTCAAAAATTTGTTGAGCTAGGGAATCGATTATATCAACAACAAAAACTGAATTGACATCACTAGGGAATCTCATGGCTTCATAAATATTGAATCTAATTACTTCACCATCAAATTCCATAGTTAAATTACCTTCCGAAACATCGATTTTTGTTCTAGATGTCTTAAGAAAAGGTCTTCCTAGCACAATTGGGACTGATTTAGATGAGTTATCATCTTCCATGTCAAGCACATAAAAGTCAGCAGGAAAAATCAATTCATTAACTTGAACAAGAACATCTTCTAACACCCCTTTAGGATATGCATTGGACCTATCAGCTAATTGGATTATTACACCGGTGGGTTTTAAAGGTCCTACATTTAAAGAATGATAAATTGAGCTAGACATGACATTAATGGATGCTCCTAGATCTATCATAGCTTTCTGAACTTTAACATTACCAATCTTGCAAGGGATTGTGAACATACCTGGATCCTTACACTTTTGAGGCAATTTTCTTTGAAGAATGGCTGAAACATTCTCACTGACATGCACTTTTTCATCCCCTTTTAGTTTTCTTTTTGACGTGCATAATTCCTTAAGGAATTTAGCATATCTAGGAACTTGTTTAATAGCATCTAAAAGGGGAATATTTACCTCAACCTTGCGAAAGACTTCAAGGATCTCTTGTTCTTGTTGTTCTTTTTTGTTCTTTGCAAGTTGGCTCGGGAAAGGAGGTGGAGTGACCACAGAAGGTGGCATGTACTTCTCTGCAGGAGGTGACAATTTTTGGGCTTCTTTTGGCTCAATTTCGCATTCGATCTCCTTTTCTCTTGCATATTTTGGAATCTTCTTTTCAGGATCCTTCAATTCTTTACCACTCCACAGGGTGATTGCATTGATATTCTCAGTAAAATTTGCATCTTGCTTTGGATTCACCATAATCTGAGATGGCAATCTACTAGAATTCTGAGTTTCCAATCTTCCCACAACAGTAGCTAATTGGCTGACTTGATTTTCTAGATTCTGAATGCTAGCCCTTGTCTCCTGTTGAAATTGTTGTGTATTATTAGCAAGTGCAGTAACAATTTGTTCAAGAGACATACCTTTCGGCTGAGGTTGGGGTGTTGGATTAAACGCTTGAGGAGGGGGGGGCCTATTTTGGTATCCAGGCTGTTGGAAGTTATTGTTCTTTTGGCCATAATTGAAATTTGGGTGATATCTCCATCCTGGATTATAGGTGTTCGAGTATGGATCATACCTCTTTTGGTTCTGATAACCCCTTACGACATTAACATCCTCATGTGTGTCCTCCTGAAGTGTAGGGCATGCATCTATAGAGTGCTCCGTGTTCGAACAGATCCCGCAAGCCTTCACTTGTTGGTGATTCACTACAAATTTTTCTAACAAGGAGGTGAGTTTATCAAGTCTTTGCTCAAGAGGATTATTATTGCTTACCTCATTAACCCTTCTCACCGTTGCATCCTGTCTAATGCCAAATTGTTGAGTATTGGCGGCAATTGTTGAGATCAATCTCTTTGCTTCTGTTAAAGTTTTATTAACCAAAGCTCCACCACTTGCTGCATCGATCAAATTCCTGTCAGACAACAATAAACCTTCATAAAAATATTGAATTAATAGCTGATCAGAAATTTGATGATGGGGACAACTGCCACAGAGCTGATTAAACCTCTCCCAATACTCATAAAGTGTCTCCCCACTATATTGCCTAATCCCACATATTTCTTTTCTAATTGAGGTGGCCCTAGAAGCAGGAAAGAATTTTTCTAAAAATTGTCTTTTAAGCTCATCCCAACTATTGATAAAACCTGATGGTAAATAATATAGCCAATCCTTAGCCTTATCAGTTAAAGAGAAAGGGAAAGCACGCAGTTTAATTTGCTCTTCACTTACCCCTTGTGGTTTCATAGTGGAACAAACAACATGAAATTCTTTCAAGTGTTTATGAGGGTCCTCACCTAATAATCCTCGGAAAGTAGGCAATAAATGGATCAAACCTGATTTGAGTTCAAAATTGGCATCGATGTTTGGATAGGCAATGCACAGAGGTTGTTGATTGATGATAGGTATAACCATCTCCCTTAAAGTAAGCTCTCGTTCGGCCATTGCTGTTACTCTCGTATTTGGTAAATCCTCTCCTAAATTAATTCCAAAAGATGAAGAAGAAGAAGCTTTAATTAATTTAGTTTCCCTGCGGAGTTGTCTCGCAGTCTTCTCGATTTTAGAATCAAACTGAAGTTCTCATGCAGGATTCAAACAGGTCATAAAAAAAAATTAAACAAAAATTAAAAAAAAAAAATTTCAGACAAATTATCAACACCAATCCCCGGCAACGGCGCCAAAATTTGGTGGGTGTCGAATCCACCAAAAATAAAATTTTCTACTCTCTCAATGAAAACTTGTAGATAGGGCAAGTAGAGTCGTATCCACAAAGATTGGGTTATTTATCTGAAATATAACAAAATAAAGCAAGAGGGATTTTGTTGTTTCGAATCGTACGGATAAACAAAAATAAATTAATTCAGAATTAAATAATCAAAGTAATCAGAAAACTAGATTGAAACAATAAAAAGACGAGTTCTAGCCAAGTAATTCAGGTATGGTTCAATTCAATTGATCATCGATAAAAAGATTAATTTTTCCTTTTAAATAAACCAGTTATGAAACATCGAGACGCTCGTTGTTCTGCTTTTCCTTAGGTGTTGGTAATTAAGAAACGTTCTTTAATTACTTCTCTTGTTTTTCAATTAGTTCTAGATACGATCTTAGAATTTAAATTGAAAACAGAATTAAGAATTAGAAAAGCTACCGATTCTAATCAACAAAACACGGACGCTGTTTTTGTTTAAATTAGATTAACCTATTCCACTAACATGCAATAATTATTCTACTTCATCAAGCATGCTAGTCAGCCACTTATGATTAAACCATCAAACAAATACGGATTCAATAATTTAATCTAGCAAAGTTGTTTTTAATCCAATAAATAAGACGTCTCCTATTTAATTGAACAAGACAACAATAAATAAAATCAGGAATAAATTAAATATTTAAAAGAAAAGAACGGGTAAAGAAGATCTCACAATCGTCGTAGAACCATGATCCTGATTACTCGACTAAAGAAAAGAGTTAGCCACTCATGTTTATGTTCATAGCTTCACATAAAATTAAAATAAAAATCCTATACTAATTGAAGAAGAACCAGCGAAGGGTTGCGGCTCTGTTTCTTTCTGAAAGAAAAAGATAATAAAAAAACTCAAAAAAAACCCTAAAACAGAAAGCAATTGTCCTTTTTATAGTGTCAAGTCTGCTTCAGTCATTGAGAGATATTTTTGTGCCAAATATCATCCAAAGGACCTGAACTTCCTCCAATTGTTAATTAAGTCTTCAACTGTGAATTTTTCAGTAAATAGCGCGATTCTCTCCTTTCCACAATCAGTCATCTCCTATGTATTTTGCCGTCATTCTGTCTTGATACGTGACAACTCTAAATTCCTTTTATTTTGTATCTTTTCTCAGAATAATGCAATTAACGCCCAATTTCCTAAAACAAGCAATTAATCAAATAATTAACGAATTAAATATCACAAATCAAGAAAATTAAATACCGAAAAATATGAAATTTCACACACTAACAGTGTGTATTGTGGTTTTAGCGGAAATAAATTTGGGGAAAAGTATAATTTCAGTTTTTTATGGGTTGTAAATGTCTACCTTGACTTACAAATTATCTATGTCAGTGCATAAAATATCTATGATAGCCTTATATACTAACATATATTTGAAATAGTTAAATAATACTAAATAGTATTGTTTTTAAAACAGGACATAATTAGTTAGTGTGATTGGTTAAATTGTGAATTAATTTATAATTTAGTTTCATAATTCAATTCAGTCTATATATAAATATTATTTTTTTTAAAATTAAGTTAAAGATTGGTAAACTCATTGAATAGGAAAATTATTTAAAACCAATAAGATTAGGTATATATAATATTATATAAATTTTGGTCTTATTAAACTTAAAAGAGTTACAATTTTTAAGATCTTAATTGAATTAATGATAAAATTTATAATTAATTTTTTCTTTATTTATGTAATGGAATGTCAATTATTTAATTAACATTTTTGAAATTATGTTTTATATATTTTATGTTAAAAAAATATAGTAAATTTTTAATACTATTTAAAAAGTACATAATAATTTTATAATAATTTAAATCAATTTATTATCTAATTAAATTGTTCAAACCATAAATTAATAAAATAATTAATCTGATCACTAATCTGGCTTTAAAATAATTGATAAATACAATACTACATGCATATAATTCTCACTAACATTTTTTTATCTATATCCAACTTTCTGTTATTTGATCTTTACATAAAACCATCATTACCACCATTAATCGTTATCATCCCAATATTGAAAATTATATAATCACTACCACCCTGTTAGGCTATTACTAGCCACTGTCTTTTAATTTCTTCATTTGATCAACAGCTTGAAACCATCTCTTCTTCTCTTGCTATGTATGACATTAAGTCATATATATTAGTCAATATATTTTACCGCAATTTGCTCAATTTCCTACAACTTGTAAAATGATGCTAGGGCAAAAGGGATTATTTATTCATTGTGTGATTCAATAATTTTAAATATGAATAAAAAAATATTTAATTATATATTAAAAGATTATTTAAATATTTAATTAAAAATTTAAAACTGAATATATAATATTAAATAAATAAAACTATATTTGATATATAATTTATATATATAAATAATATATTATTATATAATTAATAATTTTAATTTCAAAATAAAATAATACTTAATTATATAATAATTTATTATTTATATAATAAATTATATATAAAAAACTTATATATAATATAATTCATATAAAATTATATAAATATTGTTCACGGATTGTAATCATGAGTGTGGTCCAAATAATCCAATTCAATATTCTCTTTCTCCTTTTTTTAATTCATATGTTGGGGCACGAGAAAACGACGTGCTACCCAACTTCCCACGCACACGCGACCCCACGAAACCCTAATTTTCAAAGCCTCTATAATAAGAGCTTCTATTGGTTTATATGACTACAAATTTCAGATATATACTATCCAAATAACAAAGAAAATACTTACTCCCCGAATCACAACAGAGCTGTAGCTTTTTGAAAGAAAAAAAAAAGGGAAAAGAACTATTTTCCACCCATTTTTTATCCCATTTTCAAACCTATACCTACGGCAAATCAAAAATTGCTTTTTCCACTTATGACCAAACTACTATTCATTTTTTCTGTTACAGGGAGGGATAAAATAGTTGTTTTATTGTTTATATTAAAAATTTATAAAGTTTATTACTTTTCACCCCCTATAGGTTTTAGAAACTAACATTTTACCATTACCAAAGTTTTTAAACTTTGAAAAGTAATATTTTTACCGTTAAACCTAGGGTTTTCATATTTTTTAAAATGCAGCTACCCCCCATAACTTTCAAAAATAACAATTTCACCCCCGTTCTTCAACTTCGTCTTCCGACGTCGTCACCGGCCTCCTACTTCTCCTGATGCAACGGCGGTAGTGCGACGAAGAGACAGAGATCTCTTCGTCGCACCACTGTGCGACGAAGAGATCCACCCAGAAGACGAAGGACGATGCTTCGTCGTCCTTCGTCTCTCGTTGCGTCGTCCAGACGTGACGACGAAGGATGACGAAGCGTCATCCTTCGTCTGTTCTTCCAGATCTGGATGACGCTTTGTCGTCCAGATCTGGATGACGAAGGGTTGTCTTTCGTTGTCCTTTGTAGTCGGAGATGGGAGATCGGTGGAATGCGTCAGCCGTCGGTGGTGGCCGGAGAAGGAAGCAAACCCTAGGGGTGAAATCTAAACTTTTCAAACTTTGAGGATAGGTTGAGATGTTAGTTTTTAAAACCTGGAGAGGGGAACTGAAATGTTAAAGTTTTGAGGTTTATGATTAAAATGACGATTTTACCTCTATCCCTAACTGAAAAAATGGATGACAGTTTGGTCATGGGTGGGAAAAGTGGTTTTTGATCTGCCGTGAGTATAAGTTTGAGAGTAGGGTAAAAAATGGGTGGGAAATAGTCCTTTTCCCAAAAAAGAACGGGAAAAAGAGATTTGATTGATTGTTGTGTTTTGAGTTTGTTGTTTTGAATACTGTAAAATTTCCCTCTCACACTTAGTTTATTCTCTTCCTGTCTCAGCATGGGTGCCTCTTTTAATTGATTCTATCGAGGGTTTTGCATCTGTTGTTGTTTGTTTGTATTCTTCATCTTCTAAATTAAAGTCCTTTTTTCTCTTCTTCTGTACTTTCACTCCATCACCAGTTGGATCTGATTCTCTCTTCTAACTACCTCTCTTTCTTCAGTACTCGATCACTAACTAGCTTCTGCCTTCTCTCTCATAAATCTGTGAAAGGTTGAGTTCCAGTACCTCATAAAGAACAATCCATAGTTTGTACATCTAATCTTTTGTTTCTTGTTTAGCTCTGTTTTGACTTTCTGATCTCAAATCCTCAACTTCTAAACAGCTAAAAATATAAACGAAAGCGAAATCCTTAAATTTGATTTAGATTCTTTGCTTAATCTTCTTCTCTTATTTGCTCTTTTACCACAATTCAACAAAACTGGCTAACCCTGGGTGGACCAATCAAGTCAGCATGCCGGGCATGGGCCCGGCTGCCAGTTCACCGATTCTAAACAAACGTGACCTTGAAATCTCTGTAAACGAAACCAGAAGCAATGAAGATGAAGAAGACATCACGGGAACCATCAGCACCCGGTGCCCTGACGGCACTACCAGGTAGGTTTGAAATTTTGTCGTTGACTGCGGCTTTTTTGTCCGGACCAGCTCCTCCAGGCTCAACTGGGCTAACGGTGAACTTGGCCGGCGGACAGGGTCAGGTGGTGGGAGGGAGTGTGGTGGGGCAACTGGTGGCAGCTGGCCCTGTGACAGTCATAGCCGCCACGTTTGCAAATGCCACGTACGAGAGATTGCCTCTAGAAGATGATGAAGAGACTGGCGGTCAAGGACAGATCCAAGGGCCCGCTGATAATTCGCCTCAGCAAATTGAAAGCAGTGGCCACCACCCTCACACTGCTCTTCCTGATCCTTCACAAATCTCTATTTATAATCTGCCACCAAATGGCGGTCAGCCACAAGAGGCTTATAGTGGGGCTCACACGCGCCCGTCTTTCTAGCTAGAACTACAATTTCTATTTATAAATTGAAGGTAGGAAGACTTTACCTTTGTGAATCTTTTATTATTATCATTATTATATATATTATTTTTCTGCTTTTTAAAGATAGTTCTTGAAAGAGGATAGAAAGAAAGAAGGAATAAGAAGAAGCGGAGCCATTATTTTGAATGTATATTTATAGGTTTTCTTTGTTTTCGTTTCTGTTTCCAATAAAAAGATTATCAAACCAGATTTTTTCCTTTGAATTATATTTTTGAGTCGGGATTACTACTATTTATGTAGTTTTATATTATTAGACGAGATAGATTAGAGTTGAAGAAATATTAAAAAATATATGAGGATAGGGGCTGGAAACAACTTTCATGTCTGATGAAAAAATAGAACCTGTCGTATTAGGTTTTCAGGAGGATGAAATATAATGAAGAACCAAAGATCAGCAAGATTTTTTTTTTTTAATAGAGAACTTTTTTTTTCAATAGAGAACCTGCATAGGCTTTAATTCTTTACTAGTTTTGCTAACCTTTGGTTTACTTATATTTGTATCAGCAAGATGTTATTTCTTTTTATTATATTTTGATGGATAACTAAAATCAGTTTAGTTTTATAGTTCAATAGATAATATAATAAAAAAGCTACCTATTTGTTTGTTATGCCCCAAAAGATATAATTATATTAAATACTTGCCGATACAAATATTAATGTTAGCTTATATAATAAGGGGAGGGAGTGGATAATCTTGACATTTGTCTCTTCATTTTATTAAATCAGTCAATTCTAATGGATTTAACCAGAACTAGGCAAAGAAATGATATTAATTTGTATGTGTAAAGCCATATCTGAATAAAATAAAAGGTAACAAGATTGTAAAAGACATTCTCTTTATTTTCAGTTTCCTTGAAGGTGGAGCATTCAATGTATCTCAGCTTCTTCCTTTGCCGCATGGCTCCTCTCTGGCACTTTGATGATCTGGAAGATCAATTGCAGACAGTCCAACCCTCCTCGCCATATGTTGACAGCTTCACTGTGAATAAAAGCATGATGATCGATCAAGTCCCGTAAAGTTTTCCCTTTTTTTTTTTTTTTCTAATAAGGAATTCTATTTGAGCCGAGTCAAAAAGAGACTTAAATTCAGAATTTTTTTATGTACAAAACCCTTTCTTTTCTCACCCAGATGACTCATTTGACAGATCCCTTAAAGTTGATTGAAAGCTTTTTCTTTTGGAAGACACATGAATTGTTGACAGAATGGGGGATGCTCTTCTCCATAATCTGGCAGGAGAACTTTTGAAAGAAGGTGAGACTTGATTAGGTGACAGAGGTGACTCTTGCTCCAAGATCTATTAGTTTTCTTCTGTTAGATTATAATATTAATTTGGGTAAAACCATCTGTTATACTTATCGCTCATTTGGCATTGCATGCCCTTGTGATGATAATTAAAGGCTTTGTTGAATAATTGTTCCAAACATTTTCCCATATATTATTCTTATATTATTGTCATTGTCATTTTAAATTAAAATCACTATAACTCCTCTTAAGAGATAGTTCAAGTGAAAAAGATAAATATATTCAAATATAAGAATATGTATTTAAAACTTATTAACAATATATCATAATCAAACTCTTATGGTATTTCAAGTGGTTGTGTTAGTTTTGTAGCTTATGCATAAAAGATTATTAAAAATGCAAATAAAGGGTGAAAGAGGCCTTCTTTTCTCAAATTTATTGTAAGTTTACCGTGCACACACTACATCTATCATTACCACAGACTCCATTATTTTGCCACCACACTCACCGCCATGAATCACAAACCACCCACCCTTAACACACAACCAATTGTCTTGGTGAAATATCAACGAGTCACTGACCAATGGAAATCGTCCCACCCACCCCATATATTAAAGGCTTTGTATGCCCTTGTGATGATAATTAAAAGCTTTGTTGAATAATTGTTCAAAATATTTCCCCTAATAATATTCTCATATCATTATCAATGTTATTCTAAATTCTAAATTAATATCACTAAGACGCGTCCTTAAAAGATAGTTTAAATAGTAAAGATAAATATATTTAAATATAAAACATGTATTCGAAACTCATTATCAATAAATTATAATCAAACTCTTAAGTGATCTTAAATGGTTGTATTGGTTTTATAGCTTATGCATAGAATCATAAACCACCAACTCCCTTAATTCGCCACCACGTTCACCGCCATGAATCACAAACCATCCACCCTTAACTCAAAATCAATTATTTGGTGAAATATCATCGAGTCACTAACTAATGGAAATTGTCCCACCGACTCTTGACACAACCAATTAAGGGAAGTAGTGTTGTTGGCAGGGGATAGATTTTAATAAAATAAAAAATATTTTGTGATTGACAAATCGCAATTGAAGGTTGATTTGAAAGTGATTTAATCTCTAAACTTATAGCTCTTTTCACGACACACTATAATTACAACAAAAAATCTATAATAAATTATATTAGACTAAAATTAGCAATTTTTATATATCCATATTTGTTTTAGAATAATGTTATATATACGTATTTTTTATATACAAATATGTTATTACGTAATTAGATGTTATTTTATCATTAATTTAAAATCACTTATTTATATTATGACATTCATATATTTATAAAAAACCATATTATTTAAATTTAGAAAACAAATATTACCTTCATATAATAATAACGATAGAGTGTCTCGGGTAAAGAAACTCAAAAATTAAGTACATATTTTAATTTCCTTCTTATCATTCAAAATTTCTTAAACACGTCTTTCGGACTCAATTAATTAGGATTGGAAACTAGTAAACTATTAATAATTTTATTGATTTTTAATGAAGTTTGGGCAGTCGTTGAAATTTTGATACTGGTGGCTTCGTATATATGTATTTTTTTGATGATAATTGCTTATTAATGCTTATTGATTTCAAATTTATGCATATTGTTTAAATTTTAAATTTTATTTGCATTTTTGAATGGATTTTTTATGGAAGAAATATACGTGAAACAATATGCAAGTTTTGAAGATTCTCAATTTCGCTGTTATAACAAGCACTAAGGTTCTGATATGATAGATTGGCCACTTGTTAACCATGATTACAAAAGTGGTATTGCTGATAAAACTTTACACATTAAGTATATAAAAAAGAATAATGTTATTTGCACGTGTATAAATTTGGACATCAATATTGATATATTATCATATGATTGAGTAATTTTGAATTAAAAATAAAATAATATGTAATCATATGATGATATATTATCATTGATATCCGACTTGAGATTCATTATAATTATATGTAACATTACTCTTTTTAAAATTACATAATGTATGGGCAGTTTATGTTGATAACATAGTGTTTGATATCGCATCTTGTTAACACACAGGGATTACATTAATTTAATGCAACATTATAATTTAATTGCTTATAGCAGCTAAAATTTATTGTATAATGTGTGTTAAAAAATTTGAGATGTAAGAATATATTGGATAGGCATCAAAATCAATCCATTGAAAGTAACTTAAAAATATTTTATTTAATTTCATAAAGAACTTGAAAAAAAAATGCATTGATTAATTATTCCAAGTAAAACAAGTATGCTCATTAAACAGGAATGTCTTATTTTCCTGACATAACATTCACAATAATCTCTACTTTGAAAGAAGTATCAAACCATTCACAAAGATGCCACCAAGAATGTTTACCTTAAATTTAAAAGAGTATTTAGTTGAATAAGAGAACACATATTCACAAAGATCATCATTAACAGATTTACAATGAGGAGCTAAGTCTAAATTATTCTACAAATCATTCACTATTGGGAAAACTGAAAAATTTATATATTGTAGTCATATTGGACATTATTAATAATTTGTTTGATTGAAGAAACTTATACTCAATTTTTATATAGCGAGAGTTATGTGACAACAATTTTGATTTTATCTTTTCTTTTTTTATACATTTTCGACAAAGTAAATATAAAGATTGTAATAAGTACACATTATAATTTTTTTAATGAGAAAAAATATTATTAATTTATTATTTAGTAAAATTAGGAACTTTTTTCCTAATGTGTTTTAATTTACGATTGCAAATCCATAATCACCAAAGAAAAATAATCATCATTTTGATTCAGATCATGAATATTATATTCAATGCTTATATAGCTTAAAGATAGTATAAATTGATTTTTTATCATTCAAATAAATATAGAAACAAAAAATATTACTTATTTCATTCTTATCTTATACAATTTCTTAAACTATTTTTAAGAACTCGATTAATTAAGATATTTAATTGATATTTTCTATGCATGGTATACACTTTAATATACGATTTTGAGCATAACAAACCATGTGTTGAGTTAAAAAGAAAGAAAGAAAGAAAGAAAGAAAGAAATAAATAAAACTTATTCTCACCTAAGGTTGAGTGTAAATCAAAACTCATACCTGCTAATTTTTTGAAAACTCAAATACCTATTCATCTATTAAATTTTGTTGTTACTATCAAAGATAAAATTGTTATTAAAAAAATATTTAAAAGAACCTAAAATTTATCACATTTACCCCCTTCCCCCAGGTTTAAAAATATAATAAATTCCCCCTAACTTGAAGTTTGAAACATTAACATTTTTTTCTAGGGTTTTTCTAACCACCACTATCGATGGCCGGAGAAAGAGACTACGTTGTTCTCTCTCTTGGCTTCTCTCTCAATCCGGTTTCATTCTTGGATGAAGACACATTTAATTTTCATCCAAGAATAGAGTGAGACTGAGAGAGAAGCTGAGAGGGAGGGAGAACGTCACAGTCTCCTCTTCGACCGTTGCAAGTGGTGGTAGGAAAAATCTTAGGGGGAACTATTTATTTTTTAAACTTTGGGTTGGAGGGAATTTATTAGATTTTTAACCAAAGGGGAAAATGTAATAAATTTTGGGTTTTTTTTTTTAAAATATTTTTATTATATGATAATTTTATCCTTAACAGTAACATCAAGTTTTAACAGACGAATGAGTATTTAAATTTTCAAAAATTAGCAGATATAAGTTTGGGTTTACATTAAACCTTAAATGAGAATAAATCTTTTGGCCCCACATATATATATATATATATATATATATATATATATATATATATATATATATATATATGTATATAAAGTTGTATATTTTTCCATTTTTAATTTTATTATTTATCCTTTTAAAAGCTTTTTTTTTAAATTCCAACGAAATGATTTTTTTTTAATTACATACAGTTATCATTCTTTGGTAAGTGCTCATCTAATTTTTTAATATCCCCAATTAATAAATATATTTAAAAAAATTTAAAATAGAAGCAATTTAATCTCTAAAGTGGTTACTTTTCTCACAACACATTATAATTTTTTTTTTTAAAATGATAACTCTCACTTGATTGGAATCATTCACACTGAGTAGAACAAATTTCATGTCTAGTGATCGACCTCACAATCACTTAATATGGTAAGTCAAAATTTTGATATTAATATGTCAACAGAAAAAACTTAAACCACTCTTCCCTTTGAGATAACACATTATAATTACAACTCTTGAATTGATAATTATTCAATTTTGTATCATTCATTGTGATTTCAATTCCAATCAAATATTGTTGGATAAACCTAGAAAAAAGTTATTTTGATGGGTAAAATCAAGTGATAAATCTCTAAAGCAATTGTTTTAGATATAAAATTATATGTAAAATAATTGAATAATAATGAGATATAAATAATTTAAAAATATAAAATTAAAGGATTCTCGAATATATTTAAAACAGTTCAATAATAAAATATACAAAATTGTGTTTTAATTATACCTATTTATTTCAAATTTATTCCATTTTGAACATAAAACAAATTAACAAATAATAAATAAATATACCGTTAATATAAATTAAAAAACATACCTTATCTTTTTCATTTGAATAAATATTTTAGAGTAAAATTAGCAACTTTTATACATCCATGTCTGTTTTAAGTCTTTCGTGGCAGGTATCCAATTATTAAAAAGGTCAAAAGATTTATTTTCACCCAAGGTTTGACCCACTTGCAAATGCACATTCGTAAAATTTTAAAAATGTAAACAATTTTTGTTAGAATTTTCTGTTAAAACTAAGGGCAAAATAATTATTTTTTTAGTAATATTAAAAAATATATAATTTTATTCCTCATAGGTTTTAAAAATTGACATTTCACCCCATACCTCAACTTTAAAAAATGACTTTTCCCACCCCCCACCTCCCATCCTTAGAGTTTTTTTCTCTTTGGCGACAACAACAACAACGACAATGGCCACAATCTCCTTCTGCCACTGCCGGCAACAGGTGAAGAAGCTCCAACCAATACAAATTGAATCAAAGATTAAGAATCAGCTCAAATGATAGATTTGTCGCGTTTTCATTGAATCGTCTCTAGATCAGTCTTGTTTTTGTTGCCTTTTATTGTTGGCTCTCCGTTGATTCTAGATGTTTTTGTTTGCAACCGATGAAGCATAATTGATGGCCTTTTCAATTCATCTAGACAAAGACGATTTATCTTTATCTAGATGAAGACTTGTCTTCTTTGGTGAAGATAATTCTGAAAGAAGAGAGAGAGATAGATGGATAGTGCCAATTGGTAGAGAGGGAGAGGTTTTACCAAAAAGTTGAAACCCTAAGAGAAAAAGTGAATTTTTCAAAACTTAATCTTAAGGAGAAATTATTAGTTTTCTAAATCAAAGAGAGAAAAATATATAAATTTTTAAGGTTTTAGGGTTTAGAGGTAAAATAATAATTTTACCCCCTATAACTAATGAGTTTGGTTAAATTTAACAATTTATAGATGAATATTTAGATTTTTAAAACTCTACAAATATGTATTTAGAAATGCATTAAACCTTGGATGGGAATAAGTCTTTTGGCCTATTAAAAAGCGTGTTATTTCAATTTAGGGAACAAATATTACATTCATGTAATAATATGGACAGTGTTATGGTTAAAAAAAACTTAAAAATTAAGTATGTATTTTTTCAATAGATGCAGAAACAAAATGATTACTTAATGTCTTTCTTATCATTCAAAATTTCTTAGACATGTATTTCGGACTCAATTAATTAGGATTTGAAATTAGTAAAATGTTAATAATTTATTTATTGATTTCTAATGAAGTTTGGGCGGCCGTTGAAATTATGAAACTGGTGGCTCCATATATTTTCCGATGATAATTGCTTATGTATGCTTATTGATTTCAAATTTATGCATATTATTCAAACTTTAAATTTTAATAGATAGACCGAAAAATTGCATTTGTGAATGGATTTTTTTATGAAATAAGTTTATGTGGATCAACACGTGGGTTCCGAAGATCTTCAATTTCGCCATTACGTGTGCAAGTTTGAAAAATTTTTATTTACTAATTATAACAAACATCGAAGGTCTAGTATGATAGATTGATTACTTTCCTTGTTAGTCATCAAAAGAGGGACTGTTTATAAAACTTTGTTGGGAAAAAGATAATTTTCTACCTATGTTTTAATCCAATCTCGAAAACACATCTACGATAGATAAAAAACTCAAATACCCACCTATCGACTAACTTTTGTTAAAATATTCAGTTAGAGACATGAATAAAATAGTCATTCTATCCCCAAACCCTAAAACCTTAAAAATTTATATCATTTTCCTCCTTTAATTTAGAAAACTAGCAATTTTCTTTCATGATTAAACTTTGAAAAATTCACTTTTCTCCCCTTAAACACATCAATGGGTCATGCCAGACCAACTTCGGTTCGGCCCATTTGCTCATGGGCCTGACCAGGCCTTAGGCTTGTATAGTAATGGGCCTTTGGGCCGGGTCGACCTATGGATTTTGAAGGCCCATGTAATACCCTCGGGTGCGTTTCAGGGGCATTTATGTCTTTTGACCCTATTTCGAGATATTTTCAGTTTTAAATATATATGTTCACATGCATGTGTGTGTGTGTTTTTATATATATATCTATATATTTATATAGATATACATAAAGAAATTAAAAACAAAAAAGAAAGAAAAGAGAAAATAAAAAGAAAATGAGATAAAGATTATATAAAGAGAGAAAAAAGTCAAAAAGGCAACTTTTACCCTTTTTCCATCCTCTTCTCCGCCTCATCTAGCAGCCAGCCTTCTTCATGCTTTTTCTTTGTTTTTTTTGAAGAAAAAGGAAGGATTTGAAGGAGTTTTGGAAGATAAGTAAGGAAAGAAAAGAAAATGAAGCACTTTGGAAGCCTTAGTAACCAAAAGATCTCTTCTTTTTCCCTTTACCTATGTTTATATATGTATTGGATGTATGTTATATGAATATGTTAGTATGTTTTGGTGTTGATTTAAGGTGATTTTGGTGATAAAGGAAGCAAGACAAAGAAAAGGAAGCCAACTTGCAAAAAATTAGCTTGAAATAAGGTAAGGGGTATCATTCTTGATATGTTGTATGTTTTAGGGTTTTGGTTCTTTGGATCTATGTTATAAATGATGATTTTGAAGTTGAGAAATGTTGTTTTGCCATTTTGGGTGTCTATGTGTGTGATTTTGTTGATGACAGAGAGTTAAACAATATTTACAGTTTTACCACTAAGTTTGTCCCATGTTTTGGCTATCTTATCTTATGAATCATGGGCTATTATAGCTTGTTGGAAAGATCTTTGAATCCTATTTTTAATGATATATAGCTTGTATGAATTAGAAATAATTTGGATTGATAAATATTGTATGAACCACAAGGACTGCTTTACCAAATAAATAGAGGAGACAGTTTTTGCCACTGACTTCATCTCATATTTTGACTGTCTTATCTAATGAGTTATGAGTGCTATTATATCTTGTTGGAAATCTATTTGAATACTCTTTTCAGGGATATATAGCTTGTATGAATTGGGGATCATTTGGACTGTTAAATATTGTATGAACCACAAGGACTGTTTTACCAAATAAACAGAGGAGATAGTTTTTGCCACTGATTTCATCCTATGTTTTGACTACCTTATATATTGAATTATGAGTGCTATTATAGCTTGTTAGAAATATCTTTGAATCCTCTTTTCAACGATATATAGCTTGTATGAATTAGAAACCGTTTGGGTTGTTATATTGTATGAAAAAGAAGGTTGCCCTGCCAAATGATTGTTCTGTGAATAGTATTTCGTAGTTTTTGGAAAGAAAGAAAGAAAAGAAAGGAAAGGAAAGAAATAAGAGAAAAAGAAAAGAAGAAGAAAAGAAAGAAAAGGAATTTGGGGCTCAAGATTCAGGGGTTGTCCCAAGAGTATGGTCTGGTGAGTTATGAATAGATTTAGATGGAAGCAAGATTTGTAAAATATAAGACACGCATGCATGCTATAAACTGTGAGGGGGCACTTTACACTACACCGCCCACAGTAGGGCACGTCCGTAGTAGGACATAGACCTACAGTAGGGTCTGCTCGCAGTAGAGCATACTCATAGTAAAGCTCAAATCATATTCAGAAATAGTGTAGTGAGAGAAAGGAAGAGAGCTTGAGCTTAGAAAAGTGTCAAATCCCTATAGTCAGCTTCCAGAAAGTATCAAATAGACACCAAATAGGACAAAGTATGACCTAAATAGTAAAACATGAACTAGATTATCCCTTCGAGTTCTTATGGGAGTTATGAGTGAGGTTGAGTCCCGAGAGTGAGTTAGAACAGGAAAAGAGATAGTTTACTTAATTCTTTCCCCTTACTGAGTGTTATTATCTCTCACTTCCTTTTCTTTCCTGATTGCAGGTACAGGTGATCGAGGTAGCTACGAGGTAGGGTCAGGTCAGTGAAGATAGATCCAGCTGGAGCAGGTTATCTCTGGTTTATATTACATGCATACAGTGGCGTGTTCTTGTGTGACCTTTTTGAGATGATTGTACAGTTGTATATGATTACTCTCTGTTTTCAGATGCTTTCAGATGAGTTTTCATATGAGTATATACATCTTTTATTCGTTTTCAGATTTTCAGTTTTCTTGGAATACTTTCTAAACACTTTTAGTGATGCGTTTATTTTAAAGTATTTTAAAAGAAAAAAAAATAGACACTCCGGATATTAATTCGTAATATTTCTCCTTCGGTGGGTAGTACTTCTAGGGAGGGGTGTTACAGCCCAAGACCCGACCCTATATATATAGGGTTGGTCAAATCTTGAATGGGTCTACCCATGAGCTTTAATCCTGCTGACAAATTTAAACAATTTTTTAAAAAATTTAATTAAAATTTTTAAACACAAATTATTTTTTAATTATTAAAACCGAGGACAGTACCCCAAATTTTTTATTTATAATCTCTCACTCATGACGGAAGAATACTATGGTTACATGATCAAAAATATTATAAGTTTATAACATAGTACAAATAAATTAATTTATATATTGTATAATTACAAACATAAATAAAATATATATACTATCCATTTATCTATTCGTCCTCAACATCTAAATTTCTAAATTCATTTGACATTGGATTCATTTGATGTTGAATCTATTTGTAATTTTTTGTAATGATAAAATTGAAATAAAAATGAAATTATAAACATAAAGAATTATTATTTGTAAATTCAGACAGTTTTCGAAAGAGAGTTGATAAGAGAAAATGAGATGGAGAATATAATAAAAGAATTGAAATTGAGATATTTGTAAATAAAATTGGAAATTAAAAAATTTTGGATTTGTTTATATAGAAAAAATAAAAAAAATAACTATCACAAGCAGAAACCTTCATTTCTGCCTTTTTTTTTAAATTTGTAAACAATATTAAATCGCGCTAGCCCATGAGCCTAATATTAAAACCCGCAACTTGGCCCAGAAAGCCCATAGGCTAGTCCCAACATACTATAGTGCCGAGCCAAGCCTTTCCGAGTCGGGCTTCAAATTTGTGTTTTGGGTTGGGCCTCCATTTGGCTCTACCTAATTGACATGTCTATTCCCCCTTTCTAGGTTTCATCTCTGGTAGCTTAGGGAATCTGATTGTGTGATAGAGAAGAAAACAACAATCTTATTTGACAAGGGACGACCTTTCATCGTCTAGATCTAGATGACGAAGCGTTGTCCAAATTTGGAAGACGTGACAAAGGATGACGTTTCATTGTTGTGGGTGACAATCATTTGTTGTCCTTCATGGCCAAATCTAGACAATGGGTGAAAAACACTGCCCGTCGGTGGGAATGGTGGTAGTCGGAGAAGGGAAACAAACATAGGGGTGAAATTTAAGCTTTTCAAACTTTAAGATGGGGTGAAGTGTTAGTTTTTAAAATCTAGCTGGAAAATGATATAAATTTAAAGATTTTAGAGTTTAGGGATAATATAATGATTTTATTCTTGTCTCTAACTGAAAATTTTGACTACAGTTAATCTATAGGTGAGTGTTTGAGTTTTTTATCGATTGTGGTATAATTTTGAGATTGAGTTAAAATTTGGGTCAGAAATAATCCTTTAGCCAACTTTGTTCGTTTAACAAATAAAATTTGAATAGTGTTGTGTGCATTTATAAGTGCTTTTGAATTATAATAGATGACCACAAATCATTATTAATAGTTAACTTGGTATTCATTATAATTGCACATTACTCTACAAAATGAAATAGTGTGTGCACAAATTCATGCTGATTTAATTTATTTATATCCCCAATTAATAAATACATCTAAAAATTTTCAAAAAGAATAAAAAAAAAGTTTGAGACCATTGGCTCTCCAGATTGGTCATGATGAAATAAAGTGTGTTAAAAAATGTGAGATGTAAAATATTTTATGGACATCAAAATCAATCCATTGAAATTTATTTACTAGTATTTTTATTCAATTTCATAAAGAACTTAAAAAAAAGCATACATTGGTTAAGGATTCCAGCCAAAACAAACTTCCTTAGTACCTTGGAGGCAAGGACCAGTTTCTCTTATCTTCCAAACACAAGTTCTGCAAGATTCTCTTTTTTGTATAAAAATATCAAACCACTCAGAATGCCCTTCCCATATGAAATGACAATAAAATTGAGTTCCCCCAAAAAACTTTACAGGAAAACTGAAAGAGTATTCAGTCAAATAAGGAAGGAAATGTGAACCAAGATCATCATCAGCGGATTTACAATGAAGACCCAAGCCCGATTGACTTTGCAAGTCATTTATTATTGAAACTTTCACCTTCGCCGGAAATTTGACCTTTTGTGGTAATTCGGTCGAGTGACTTACTATCACTATATTTAATATTATTAGTAACTTCAACAAGAAAATCATCTTTGCTTTGTTGACGAGACTCATACTCAATTTTTGTCTGTCAAGATGTTTTGACCTATAGTTTCATGTGTTATAGGTATTTATACTAGTAAGTTAATAAAATGACAACTAAGGAAGAGTCATGTGGCAAATATTTTGATTTTATCTTTCTTTATATATATTTTTTATAAATATCTTAATCTCATTAATTATACGATATAATTTATCTTATTTAGTAAATTTAACAACTTTTTTCCTTATGTGTTTTATCTTCGTGATTGCAAATATATAATCACCAAAATAATGTTATTTCAATTAAAGTAAAAAATATTACATTCGATGCTTATAAGAGTAAAAGATATTATAAATTGATTGCGTATAATTCAGATATTTAATTATGCTAAAAGATAGTATAAACTTAAAAAAAAAAATTACATTCTGTTTTTAAGTCTTTTGTGGCAAGTATATAATTATTAAAAAAAAAAGTGTTAATTCAATTTAGAGAGAAAATATTACATTCATATAATGGTTAAAAAAACTTAAAGAATAAGTTTGTATCATTTCAATAGATGCAGAAACAAAAATAATTAGTTAATTTCCTTCTTATCATTCAAATCTTTTTAAACTACTAATAATTTATTTATTTACTGGTGTTTCCCTATATTAATTACTGATTTCAAATTAAGGCTTATTTTTCAAAATGTAAATTTTATCAAATAGAAGTAAAAATTGCATTTGTGAATGGATTTTTTATGGAAGAAGAATATGTGCAACAACATATAGGCTTAAAAAAAGCTTTGTATTGATTATAACAAGCAATGAGGCTCTCGTATGATAGATTTAATACTTCCCTTGTTAACCATGGCTACAGAGGTATTGCTTATAAAACTTTTTCATTAAAATAAAAATAAAAATAATGATGATGTGTTATCATATAATTGAGTAAATTTAAATTAAAGATAAAATAATACATAATTTGATAGTTATTATAATAGCACATAAAATTACTCGACATAAAATGACTGTGTGAACAAATTCATGTTGATGATATAGTGTCTGGCTTCACATCTTGTTAACACCCATATTGATTACATTAATTTAATGCAATATTAATTTAATTGCTTATGTAATAAAATATGTAGATTTTCATATTTTTTATTTTCAAGAATTTTGGCTCTCTTTAACTGCCCAAATTTCTTGAACAAAGGTGTGTTCAAAAATTTGAGATGAAAAATATTTTATGGACATCAAAATCAATCCATTGAAAGTAACTAAATAATATTTTATTCAATTTCATAAAGAACTTGGAAGTAAAACAAGTATGCTTAGTAAAGGGGCAAGAGCAATATCTCTTATCTTCCTGACATAATATTAGCAAGAATCTCTACTTTGAATGGAGATATCAAACCACTCGAAATGCCCTACCATTTGAATTGATAATAGAATTAAGTTCCTCTAAGGACGTTTACCTTTAACTAAAAAAAGAGAATAAGGGAGCACATGTTTACCAAGATTGTCATAAGTAGATTTACAATGAAAAACCAAGTCCACGTTAATTTATAAATTATTCCAATCCATTGAAAGTTATTCAATAATATTTTTATTCAATTTCGTAAAGAACTTGCAAAACAAACATACATTGGTTAACGATTCCAATTAAAACAAGCTTCCTCACGACCTTGGAGGCAAGGACCAGTTTCTCTTATTTTCTAGATATAATGTCTACAAGAGTCTCTTTTCTGAACACAGATATCAAACCATTCAGAATGTCTCTACCATTCAAAATGACAATAGAATTGAAGTCTCTCAAAAAAGTTCACCTTAAAATAGAAAGAGTATCCAGTCAAATGAAGGAGCTAATGTGCACCAAGATCATCATTAGCGGATTTATAATAAATACCCAAATCCAAATTACTTTGCAAATCATTCACTATTACAATATTCACCTTTTGAGGAAAAGGAAAACTGATTGACTGACTTAATATAGCCATACTGGATATTATTAATAGCTTGAATAAGAAAATATTACTTGCTTTGTTGAGAACACTCATTCTAAATTTTTATATAGGCTAGAAGATATTTCCCATCCAAGTTTTAGTCTAATCTTAAAAGCACACCAATGATAGTTCACAAACCAAAATACTCATCTATGGACTAATTTATATTAGAGATAAAGATAAAATCGTTATTTTACTATTAAACTTTAAAGCTCCAAAAATTTATATCAATTCCCTTCTTAGTTTAGAAAACTAACAATATCTCCTCATAATTAAACTTTGAAAAGTTGCAATTTTCCCTTTAGAGTTTTATTTTTTCGGTGATGCAATAGAATTTTGTGACTCAACGAACTTGGTCACCACAGAGAAGAAGCGTTGATGAAGAATTGTTGATCTGGACAATGATGCATTGTCCAAAAGCATCGATGAAGGGCGCTTCTTTGTCGAATCCTATGTCAATGTTTCTTCTTCGTGGTAGCCGGATTCTAGTGGATCACTTGAAAAATTATTTTGCATATTTCATTCTTATCTTTTAAAATTTCTTGAATTTTTTTAAGACACTATTAATGAAGATATGGAATTAATATTTTTCATGCAAGCTATACATTTGAATATAATATTTTCAGAATATGCATTTGATATAACATAAGAAAGAGCAATGTCATGTATACATACTTTTGGTACATAGATAATGTATTATCATGTGATTGTGTATTATTTTAACTTTGATTTTAAATCATCAAATTACATAATGATATATTATCTGTGTACTTAATTTGTGTATCAAAAACATGTATGTCTAGTTTTATTGCATAAAAAATGTGGAGTTAAAAAGAATATATATATATAAAGATATTTATATTTATATTTTAATTTTTTTATTTATCCTCTTTAAATGCTTTTTTTTATTCCAACGAAATGAATTTTTTTTATTACAAACAGTTCATCATTCTTTGGCAAGTGCTCCTTTAATTTATTAATATCCCGAATTAATAAATAAATTTAAAAATTATGAAAAAGAATTAAAATCTTGTGTGATTGACAAATCTCAATTGAAGGTTGATTTAAGAGCAATTTATTCTCTAAAGTGGTTACTTTTCTCACAGCACATTATAATTACAACTTATAAATTTATAATTATTCAATTTTGTATCATTCATTATGATTTCAATAGTTTTAGACATCAAATTATCTTGTAAAATAATTAAATAATGAAATATAAACTATTTAAAAACATATAATTTAAGGATTCTCGTAATCCCATTGATTATATATAAAACAGTTCAATTTGGAAAATTAAAACATAAAACAAATAAACAAATAATAAATAAATACAACAGTAATATGAATTAACAAATACACCTTCATTAGAATAAATATTTTTAACAAAAATTGATAGCTTTTATACATCCATATTTGTTTTAAGTTTTTTGTGGCAAGTAGTAATTATAAAAAAAAAAGGTGTTATTTCAAATTAGGGAACAAATATTACATTCATGTAACAATATGGACAGAGTGTTTTGGGCTGTCGTTGAAACTGGTGGCTCCATATATCTTTATATAATAATTGCTTATGGGTGCTCGTTGATTTTGAAGATTCTCAGTTTCGCCATTATGCCTACAAGTTTAAAAAAGCTTTGTACTAATTATAACCAGCCCAAAGCAATTATTCCTATTCAAAGTTTACTTTTTTTTTTTTATATTCTTTTTCATTAACTTTTAAAAATTCAAATACTCATCAATCTGTTAAAATTTATTATTACGGTTAAAGGTAAAAATATTATTTAACTAAAAATATTAAAAAACTAAAAATTTATTACATTTCTCCTCTTAATTTAAAAATCTAATAATGTTATTTCATCCAAGATTTAAAAAGTAATCATTTTCTTCTTAGGGTTTTAATTTTTTTCTCAGATTTTCCAACAAGCTTCTTCATCGCTCTCTTCCTCCCGCTACTCCCTCTCCCTCTCCGATGTCATTGATTTTGTCAATGAAGGTTTGACGGACAAAGGATGGAACCCAAACCTAAGGAAATGAGACGAACGAAGGACAAAGGAAATGAGATGGACAAAGGACGATGGATGACGCATGAAGGAAGATGATCGATGAAGGAAGATGAACTAAGGTAGATGACAGATGAAACCTAGCCCTAACTCTCCCTCTCTGATGTCATTGATTTTGTCAATGAAGGTTTGACGGACAAAGGATGAAACCCAAACCTAAGGAAATGAGACGAACGAAGGACAAAGGAAATGAGATGGACAAAGGACGATGGATGACGCATGAAGGAAGATGATCGATGAAGGAAGATGAACTAAGGTAGATGACAGATGAAACCTAGCCCTAACTCTCCCTCTCTGATGTCATTGATTTTGTCAATGAAGGTTTGACGGACAAAGGATGAAACCCAAACCTAAGGAAATGAGACGAACGAAGGACAAAGGAAATGAGATGGACAAAGGACGATGGATGACGCATGAAGGAAGATGATCGATGAAGGAAGATGAACTAAGGTAGATGACAGATGAAACCTAGCCCTAACAATGATTCATCTAGATTTGAAAACGACTCGTGGGTTTTAAATCTAGTTATTGTTCCTTAATGACGGACGAAATGGGTGACGTCTAGAGAGAAAGAGTGTTAGGAGGAAGAGAGCAACAAAGAAGCTTATTGGAAACACCATGAAAATATTAAAACCCTAAGGGGGAATGACACATTATCATTAATACTCAATTTGATACTCAATATAATTTTATATAACATTAGTGTCTACTAAATGAAATAGTGTCTGCACAAAGTAATGTAGATTTAATTTATTAATATACCCGATTAATGAATACATTTAAAAATTTTAAATAGAATTAAAAAAAAAAAGTTTGAGACCATTGGCTCCCTAGATTAGTCATGATTTCTTGAATAGAGTGTGTTAAAAAATTTGAGATGTAAAATATTTCGTGGACATCAAAATCAATCCGAGGAAAGTTATTCATTAATATTTTTATTCATTTTCATAACTTAAAAAAAAAAAAAAGCATACATCAACTAACGATTCCAACTAAAACAATATTCCTCATTAATTAGGAGGCCTTGGAAGCAAGGACCAGTTTCTCTTATTTTCCAAACACAATCTTTGCAATTATCTCTTTTCTGAATAAAAATATCAAACCACTCAGAACGCCCTTTCCATACAAAATGACAATAGAATTGAGTTGTTCCAAAAAAGTTTACCGAGAAATGAAAAGAGTATGTAGTCGAATAACGGAGCCAATGTGAACCAAGATCATTATCAGCAAATTTACAACGAAGACCCAAGTCCAATTTACTTTGCAAATAATTTATTATTTGAACATTCACCTTCGTGGGAAATTCGACCTTTTGGGGAAGTTCGGTCGAGTGACTTACTATCATCATGCTTGATATTATTAATAACTTCTATAAGAAAATCATATTTGCTTTGTTGACAACACTCATACTCAATTTTTATATATCAAGCTAATTTGATCAATAGGTTTCTGTGTTGAAGGCATTTATATTAATACGTTAATAAAATGACAACTGTGGGGGAGTTATGTGGCAAATATTTTGATTTTATCTTTCTTTATATATATTTTTTATGAATATCTTAATTTCTTTAATTATACGAAATAGTTTATTTTATTTAGTGAAGTTAACAACTTTTTTCCTTGTGTGTTTTATGTTTGTGATTGCAAGTATGTTATTTCATTCATATTACATTCAATGCTAAAAGATCATTTCACTGAAGGTAAAAAATATTACATTCAATGCTTATAAAACTAAAAGATTATATAAATTGATTGTGTATCATTTAGATACTTATTTAATTATGCTAAAAGATAGTATAAACTAACAGATATTTTTCTTTCAAGGTAGACATATCTGTTTTAAGTCTTTTGTGGCAATTATGTAATTATAAAAAAAAATGTGTTACTTCAATTTAGAGACAAAAATTACATTTATATAATAATATCGATAGAGTGCTTTGGTTAACAAATCTTAAAAAATAAGAATGTATCATTTCAATAGATGCAGAAACAAAAATAATTACTTAATTTGCTTCTTATCATTAAAAATTTTTTGAACATGTCTTTCAGGCTCAATTAATTAGGATTTTAAATTAGTAAAGTAATAATAATTGCATTTTTGAATGAATTTTTTTTGGAAGAAGTATATGTGGAATAATATGTAGGTTTTGAAGATCCTCAATTTCGAGATTGTGTACGATGTCATAAAAGTTTTGTACTTATTAGAGTTGGTAATTTTCAATACCCCTATTAATTCGATACGATATGAAAAATGTCAAATTAGAATTGAGTTTTTTGATACGAAATCTATTTCGAATAAATCCGATATGACTTGAAATTAAATTGAATAGTATTAATCTTTACATGAAAATAATTTGATATGATCAGAATCGACTCAAATATTTTAGGGAAATGTTACTTGAATGAAATTTGTTAGAAATTATAAAAATGTTAAAAAACAATATTAACAATAGTTGAAATATTTATAAATTGTACATAATTGTATCTTTAAATAATTATAATTACTCATATTATTATTTATTTTTATTTAAATATTTTATTTTATTATTAAGTAGTAAAAAAATAATTTAGTTAGTCAAATTATAGACGTCTTTGAAAGTTCTTACTCATATTATAATTATATATTTTATCTTTATAGTAAAAATTTAAAATATTTACAGATTGTATATAATTGTATCTTCGTATAATTATAATTACCCATATTATTTTTTATATTTATTTAAATATTTTATTTTATTATTAAGTAGTAAGAATTTAATTTGGTTAGTTAGATTATTAACGTGTTTTAAAAGTTTTAGTAAGTAAATTTTTAGATCATTTGTCAATAAGATAAAATGTTATATCATGTGTTTTATTAATAGTATGTCGGGGTAATTTAATAAAGAAACTAAAATGATAAAAACACTTTGAAGAGTAAAAACAATAAATAATTTTGAGTCAATTTAGGTCGGGTCAGATCAATTTGAATATTAAAGGGTTAAGTTAGGGTTAAAAAATTTCGATACGATTATAATTCAGGTCAGATAAGAGTTAAAAGTATCTGACACAAAATCTGAATTGATGCGATATGAATACAATCTGATGACACGAACTATCAGATCTAATGCTGATTATAATAAGCATTTAGGGTTTGGTACGATAGATTGACTATTTTCCTAGTTAACCATAGCTACAAAAGAAGTATTGCTTATAAAACTTTGTTCATTAAATGCATAAAAAAGAGTAATATTATGTACACTTATTTAAATAATGATATGTAATCGTATGATTGAGTGATTTTGAATTAAAGATAAAGTAATACACAATTATATAATGACATATTTTAATCAGTAGCCAATCTGATACTCATTACAATTGTACATTACTCTACAAAATAACATTGTGTGTGCACAAATTCATGTCAATAATATAATGTTTGATATCACATCCTGAGTACCACACTCATGGATAAAGTTGGATTTCGAGCCGAGCTCAAACACAGGCAAACTCGGTATCAGCTCGATAACTATTCATTCAAGCCGAGCCACGACTCGAGCTTGTCGAACGTAATGAAAATGCAGCTCATGTTCGAGCTCATAGGCTCACGAGCTATTCGCGAGCCTTTAAGGAGCCTGACTCAGAATACATACCGAGCCGAGCTACTCGCGAGCTTGGAGCAAGCTGACAAATCGAATATGTTTCACAAGTCGGGATATCGAGCTAGGCTCGCTTATTCTTAACGAGCCGAGCCATCGAGCCGAGCTATCGAACGAGCTGTCGAGCCGAGCCTAACGAGCCTGTTCACAGGATCACAGTTTCAATTTCAAAATGTTATTTTCGTTTAAACATTATTTAATGCATTTTCATTATTTGTAAATCAATCTATTTATATATTTTAAATATTTTCAAGAATAAACACAAAACTAATTTAGCAGATAATCAATCCCTGCAACTTTCATTCTTGTTTGTTAGTTGTGTACAACAAGGGTTTTTCTAGTTTTCATAATAATTTTTCATTTTTCGGACACTAATTTAATTGACTTGACTTCTTTTATCCCATTTTAATTCGTATACATTAATTTTAACTAGAATTTTTTCTTTAAATAAATTAAAATAATTTTTTAAATGGATAAACAATTATACCTTAATTTTTATTTATTATACAAATAAATAATTTATTAATTGGATAAACAATATCTTTCAGTATTCTTGATTGTGTTTTTCCTACTTTCATTTTGCAACAATTTTCCTATTATTTTTAAGCAAGTTTGGAATAGGAGACCAACTTGGCGTGAGTTTCAATTAATTTGCATTACACCATCCATCCACCTGCTGTGAGTCTGTGACACGTTGTGTAACTTCCATTCTTGTTTGTCAGTTATATTCAGCAAAGGTTTTTCTGGTTTTTTTTCATAATAATTTTTTATTTTTCGGACACTAGTTTAGTTAACTTAACTTCTTTTATCACATGATAATATAAAAAATCATTCTTATATTTATAACAAAAGAATAATATTATGTGCATAAATAACGATATATTATCATGTGATTGGATAATTAAAAATTAAAGATAAAATTATACTCAGATGAGTGTTTTATACACAAAAATGATACATATAATTTTATTGTTATAATAAAAAGGCATGTACAAAAACTTTCATCGACCTGCCGACCCATGATTCAGGAGAAACCAAATTAATTATTAGCTTAGCTATTGATACTTCCACTTCATTAGTTATAGCTTTGAATGCAAAGATATGATCTTAAGATAGTAAACCCAGCAAAAATGGAAAAACGGTCATAGCATCTGTGATTATCTTGGAAAGTTGACCTGAAACATGCAATTTTCAACTGTAAAACAAATTCATATTGAATGCCACGTGAGGACCAAGTCAAGCACCAGTTCCAAACGGTCATAGCATCTGTGTTTATTATCCTGGAAAGCTAATAATGCATTGGTTACAACAATTGCACGAACAACAACAGATGCTTGATGAGATTTGGATGAATTTGAGCAGAAAGTTTGGTTGCAAGGCGGCTGCAAATCTGCTGTCTCCGGCATGTTTCTTGTTGTACTAGTTCCAAAAGGTTCAGGTCTATTAGGATTGATTCTACTTGAAGCACTGCAAGCCTTCAAGTAAAACCCAGCTGCACATAGCTCCAGATTGTTTTCATATAGAAATCCTTCATTCAGTCTCTTCAAAGCTTCATTAACCATATTAAAACAAAATCAAGTTCCATTGAGGTTTTTCAAGAAATCAGACTAATTATCAATCAAAAAATAGAATAAATCAAACAAAAGCTGTAGAAACTTGATTACCAGGAGGCACATTGCCAGACAGAGTATTGTTTCGAATGTCTAAAACTTCCAGAAGAGGAGCATCAGCTAATTTTTGCGGGATTGAACCGAATAAGCGATTGAAGCTCAAATCTAGTCTCCTTAACATACTCAGATCACCTAAACTTGCAGGGATTGCACCAGTGAGGTGATTAGATTGGAGAGCAACAACACTAAGCTTCTTCAAAGAACTAAGCTTGGTGGGTATGCTGCCTGTTAACTGGTTATAACAAAGCTGCAACACTACAAAGCATATGAAGAACCATAAATAGGTCACAGATTAGACACACAGCACCAAAATATAAAACCCAATCTAATATGCCAAGCAAGCTTCAAACTTTACAGAGAAAACACGGAAACTGAAAAATGAATGACTGTATATGGAAAACTTTTACCCCAAATTATCCACCACTAACCATGAAAAAACACAGATTAAACAATGTAACTCAGATTATATGTCAAGAAGATATCAATTCTCTTTTTCCATATGTCAAGAAGTTGCACAAACAGAGATCCCATTTATACTTCTAGGTCCTCCATAACAAGCAACACAGATTAGCACAATTTTCACAGCCGAAACACAGCCAGATAGAACAAATTATGAAGGTATACATGTACTTATTAATGCAGTGAACAAAAATAAGGCATATCAGTGTACCAACAAGATCTGATTTCAATAATGCAAATTGGAACAAGTGAAAGAGATGCCACCACTATTATGAATGACAACTGAAGATGATAGATATAAATGTCATCTTATATTATGAATGACAACTGATTTAAAAATAAAAATAGAAAGAAACCTGGCCTTCACTCTTTCATTTAACAGAAAACTTGCTGCAATAGCCACATTGTTATATAGACAGAATCCCGTTGCTTCATCTTTTTCAGCATGATGGCCAGGAGGCCTCACAACAGCAAAAGCAGAATTCAATTCTCCTTTGGCAACTCTGTCTACCAACTATTGATATAGCATTCAGATTAGGCTTTTAATTTAGAATTAAGAGAAAACAGAAACAATTCTACTCTAAATATTATATTTGCTGATTCAATAAGTATAGACAACTCTATGCAATAAGATTGCTATATTGCTACAAGATGGCACATCATTGAACAAACATAACGAAAAAAAGAAGTCAATTGGAGATATTTGGTCACATTAAATTTCAATAACTATAATAGTATTAAAAACTCAATAAACTCCCCCTTAAAGTAGACCAAGTTCCAAACATGTCACAGAAAACAGCCTTCTGGATCATTGAAATTCACCCATCCAAAATGCAAAAGGTGTTTTTCGCTACTAATTTTAGGCAAAATGCAAACCACATTAAGTTATTAATATTTAACTTTTACTTTCTGAAACTTACATTACAAATTTAAGTCTATCACATAATCAAGATGCAACATTTAAGCTTGAAAATGAACAATACTAAACCCAAGAACATATCAGACTTTAGGCTTGTTTACAGAGAAACATTAGAAAGTGTTGCAAACCTGTATGAAGGGCCAAATATCCAGCTAGCTGTAGGTTCCAGCAAATCTCACAGCTCCTCCAGCAAGCTCCAGACACAGCCTCCTCCTGCAGATTCAATATTCTTATATCTCTCCAACTACAACTCAATCATCAACGCCCAAACATTCACTCACGCAAGGATAGAAAAGAACAATCAGAATCATATATACACCCTCATTTGCCTGGTAACATATGTATAATTGAGCAGTTTTCCTATTGAAACTGAATTGAGCAGAGTTTAATATTTCAATCCATGTCCATGATGAAACATTAACTTTAATAACATACCCAGCTTACAATAATGAGTTCAACAGCAAAACCAAACAACTGATTTCAGTCTTTCAGCTGCTCTAGTGAATTCTCCATTCTGTCCTCACCCATTTGGTCTTTCTTTTTGCTCTCAGTTGGGCCAACATCCTCACCTCCTGGACTGCCTTCTGGATTCTTCCCTTTGGGCCTGCGATGGTCGACTTTTTTAATTAGATTCCCATCAGAAAGGAATAACAAAATTCAAAATTTTGAACTAAAATGAACCAACCTCCGAATTGGCTTTAGAGTACATAATTTCTACCGATTTCAAGACAACAACAGGGAGCTTTTCTTGCCAACTCTAAGCAAAATAGAAGCCAAAAATTGGTAACTACACATAAACACATATGAACTTTTGATAAAGGAAAAAAATAAAAAAAGTGATAAGAGTTAGACCTGAAAATTTCTGGAATGAGAGGACCTCTCATGGTTGCTGCCTTTCACTATGCCATGATCTTCTAACACATTCATAAGGCCTTGGACCTGGTCTTGGCATCTTCAAAACAAAAAAAGTTTTCCAGAGAAGAGAAAACAGATAAGTGTGTTTCTTGAAAGAGAACCCAAACAGAGAAGCAGTGTAGAAAGCAAATGGCTTCCTCTGCTTTTGATTTTCCTTTTTCTTTACTTGTAACTTATACACAGTAGAGCAGCAGAGGCATATATCGCACAGTAACAACATTTTTGTCAATGATGCAGTTCCCACAAAGAAAAATAATTGAAGGGAAGATACATACAACATATAATAAATTACCCTCTTTTGATCTTCCTACTTTTGTTCCAATGTCCTCTCAGTAGTCTTTGAAACAAGATACATACAACATATAATAAAATTTGGGCTGCTTCCAACAATATAGGTGCAAAAAAGTTCATACGTGCTATTAAACCCAACTGGATTCTATTAAGATAAAAAAACAACGTCGCATACATCCACAAAGTTACTCAACTATTAAATATTATAAAGACAACAACAATTAATAATTAAATGCTATTAAACGGCATGTTACCTTATATCTTTATTTATTTGGTAAGATAAGCTCAGCAATCTTGTTTTTACCTTCGTTCTTCAAGAAATTAAAAATGAATAAAAGCTATTAATCATACTACCAACAGTTTAATGAAAAAGAAGAAGATATCATGTAGTTGTGATAAGTAATTGACTACCTCATCTTGTTTCTTCATATTATAAAGTGTTCTTATCCAATCAGCTCCACACATAAGCATATTGATTGTTTCTGGCGATAGAGATGACCAGTACGTGTCAATCACTCTACTGCCCGCACTAAATGCGCTCTCCGAAGCCACTGTTGTAATAGGAATTGCTAAGATATCGACTGCCATTTTTGAAAGTACTTTATACTTATATTGATTGTCCCTCCACCAGTGAAGCACATTAAAGTCGTCTGAGTTGACTTCGTCAGGTATCTCAACAATACGTTCTTCTAGATACATTTCTAACTCAGACTTCATGGTTTCTTCTAAGTATGTTTTTTCTTTATGATCCTTCAAATGCAGTTTCATTTAACTCTAAATATCGAGAGCTTGATGATTTACGTACAAATTAAATGAAAACGTCTACTCTCTAAATATCGAGAGTTTGATGATTTACGTACAAATTAAATGTTAGAACTAATGATATGTTATAAAGTTTCATTTAATGACAATGATCTAATGTACCTGATGTACTTGATGGTGCTTGTTTGGTCTTTATCTGATGTTGTGGATGTGCAAATGCAGTTGATGAATTTCTTGATGATAACATGTCAACGTATTCTCTGTATAATTTTTCTAGTGTTCTTCTCATATTTTCTATCTCCACAAGGGCATTTTCTTCACCATATAAAATGGGAAATGTCAAAGTAATCATAAGAAACTTTATCCTGAAATCATCATAAGCCAAACAAATTAGTTAGAAACATATTCTTTGTATACATATATATTATAATAAACCCAATCAATTGTAAATTAATTACCTGGGATCCATGATGCTAGCGATCGCTATAAGAAAATTCATCTCACCCCAATATTTGTTAAATTTTTTTGACATTGCTCACACCATCATTGATATAGAATAATCCTCATCAAATTCTCGCTCTTTCAGGATCTCTTTTATCCTAAAAACTTCTTGAAAATACATATTTGTAGTTGTATACTGCGACCCAAAAATTAATTTTGTTATATCATTAAATATTTCTAAAAAGTCACAGACAACCTCTAATCTCTCTCACTCTTCCCTTGTCGGGCAATATATATGTAGCTTGACTCAACAAACATAAAATGAAGAAAGACCTCTTTGAACTGTAGTGTTGTAATTAGTATTTTGTATGTACTATTCCATAGTATAGCACAATCCAAAACTAGCTTCCTCTCTTTTATTCCACACTGCATAGAAATTTTCGCAAAATTTTTTTGTCTTGCCTCACTAGCTCTTATAAACTTCACACTTTCCCAAATATTGTCTATGATGGGTTTAATCACAGCCACCCCATCATGAACTAACAATTTTACAATATGGGCAGTGCACCTAACATGGAAAAGTTTTCCATCACATAATAAAGGTCTCTGCATTTGAAAATCTTCCTTCAATCTTCTAACGCAACTATCATTTGCAGTAGCATTGTCTACTGTGACAGTTTCCACCTACAAACAAAATTAGTGAATATTAATAAAGTTATATGCAATGAAATTATATGAGTATCAAGTTAAACAATTTGCAAATTTGATTTTACCTTGTTTTCAATCCCCCAACCCTTTAGACAATCAAAAATTGCTGCTGCAATGTCTATTCCTCTTATAGGCGGAGGTAGGTGCACAAAATTTATAGTCCGTTTATTTAAGGACCACGACTGGTCCACCCAATGTGTCGTGAGTACCATATACTCAATATTTTGATGATATGACTTCCAAAGATCATTAGTAATACTAATCCTTCTAGTCTCCTTAAAAGTCTTCTTCAACCTCTCACGCTTTGCTTGATAAACCCTAATACAATAAGTTTTTACTTGTTTCCTTCCAACTTTTTCATAAAGAGGTTGCAGAACGTGACAAAAATTAATGAAGTTGGCATGCTCAACTATATTAAACAGCAATTCAGATATCATAACCATGTGAGTTAAAGCCTCTCGAACCTAAAACACCAACACCATAATCATTGTATTAGTTAATAAAGTTAATTTCATAACAATTTCAAAGTAACAATAGACGTTATTAATTGAACTCAAACTAACCTTGGGATGCTCATAATTAGTCTTTGTTTTCACCACAGTTGGAGTAGGTACCCTTAAGGTTGAATGCTCAAAACCCAAGATAGTTTGTCCCCCCACAAGTAAGTCCTTCCCTATTGCTTTATTCATTTCAACACATTGCTCCATATGTCGTGTCAAATGGGAAGTAGCCTTGGTCTTTTGCAACTTCAGCTTTTTCTGGCAATACTTGCAAACCGCATATGTAGCATCTCCAATAGTAACAAACTTATCTTTAGGAAAACACTCCCAAACAACTGATGTTTTCCTCCTCTTAGTAGATGGAATAACAGAAGGTGGTGCTTCTGTTTGTCCTTCAAGACGTTCAGTTGCTTCGGCTTCTTCACTTGAAGCTAAGACATCAAAATCTCCTATTCTAGCCAAATCAATATCCACACCATCAATTCCAACCGTTTTAGTAGGTATAGGTGTTTCACTTTGCATCGATTTTCTCTTAATGGATGTACATACAGAAGGAGCTATCGTGCTTGCAGTAGATGCTTGCGATGAAGCTCGACTTGCTCTAGATGGTTCTATTCTTCTTGACGTCATATTCTACATCCCAATCATATGCCAACGGTTAGTCAGAGAAAACAACATAATAGTATAACGGTCCAAATTCAAGATACCCTACTCTACATCAAATTAAACAGTAAAATATACAAGCACTGATATGAAATTACAAATTTTACAGGGCTCAAAATTTAGAGATCAGATTAACTTCTAACTAATTTAAGGGCATGTTTATACCAAGGATAAAGAAAAATGGACAAACAAGTATAAACATATCAGAAAGATGAGTTTTCTTTTGTAAATAAAAACTCATCATTCATCTCTAGTTTTGTAACATAAAGAGTTTTTGCAACTGTATCTCACACGTGTCCTCCCACCTAATCAGTCTCTATAAATAGATAAACTCAACTCGCTATTAAAAACAGAAGAACTAGTATCAAAGTTCCCTGATATTGACTTGCTCACATCTTCTAGGTCAAGCTCCTACTCAGAACCGTTACTATCCATTCATTTTGTATCCTCCAATTTTCCAGCAGGTTAAATTTCATATCAAATGGACAATATTTAAAAAACCCTAATTCCAATTCAGAAACCCTCATTCCAAAGTTAGGGTTCAATCAATTTAAGACAAAAATTAAAAAATTAAAAGTGAAAAAATGGAAAAATGGAAAAACACAAACCTAAAATATATTTGTGTCGTCCACGTTGTCGTCGTCGTTGTCATCACCAAACTCCTCACTGGCGAAATCCCGATCGCTGGACAAATATTCTATTGGCACATCTGAACACTACAGAAACCCCTGTCAAAGTAGACAATAGGTCGGAACATAAGATTCAAGAGGGTTATACTCTCGAACTGAAATTGGAGAGCAGCTGCTGCACTTGGAGTTCTCAGAATCTCAAGAAAGTTTTTACTTTTTACGCGACTGAAAGAAAGAAGAAGTGAAGGAAAGAAAGGAAGCAAATTGCCCTTTTCATTTAACCAAAAACGACACCGTTTTTGGTTAAATGGGAATCGGCTCGCCAGCCGAATCGATCTGCTCTGCTTGCGAGCCTTGGGCAAGCTTCTCAGCTCGCGAGCTGAGTCGAGCTCCAAGTTCACGAGCCTACACAAGCTACTCGACTTACAGTTCGTATTCGGGCTCGAGCTCATTTTCTCTGAATATTGAAGCTCCGGCTCGGTCTCAGGCTCGTGAATCTCGGGCTCTTTTTGGGCTCGATCTAGCCGAACTCGATATTGAGCTCAAGGTGGCTCGGTTTGAGTCCAATTCTACTCATGGGTTATATTAATTTAATTGCTTGTGCAATAAAATTTGTAAATTTTCATATTTAAAAAATATAAAACAACACCTAATCATATTATAATATGTTATTATTTGTGTATAAAATTGTGTATATTATTTATACACATAATTTTATTTTACATTTTAATATAACATTTTAGGCATGTGCATTTGATATAACATAAAAATACCATGTGTAGAGTTAAAAGAATATAAAGATATTTATTTTTTTAATTCTTATTTCACTATTTTCATTTCCAAAAGCTTTTTTTTTCTCGGATTAAAGCAAAATGAATTTTCTCATTACAAAAATTTCATTATCCTTACATAAGCGCCCATCTAATTTATTAATATCTTCAATAATACATTTAAAAAATAAAAAAATTAAATTTAGAAAGAAGCCAATATTTCAATTCAGATAATAAATATTACATTAAATGCTTATAAAACTTAAAGAGAATATAAATTTGATCGTGTATCATTCAAATAAACGTAGAAACCAAAATTATTGCTCATGTCCTAATTGTTCAAAATCTCTTGAACTTGCTTTTAAGACCCAATAAATTAAATTATTTCATCAATAATTTTCATACAAGATATATATTTGAATATAAAATTTCGAACACATGCATTTGATATATATTTAAAAAGAAAAACATATGTAGAGTGTTGCCTATGGTTCACAAGTATATAAATCAATCAAATAATATAGAAAGATGTAGATTTCACAGGGATTGATTGTTGAGTATTAGTTCATTTTGTAATTAAGATTAAATAGAGAAATAAAACGCTATAGAGGGAAATTGAATTAAAATGCAACTTATCTAATTAAAATTGATGAAAATGAGTAATCAGCCAATAAATTAAAAATAAAATACCGATATTAAGAACCCTAAGGTTTATGATTTTACTATCAATTACTTAAAATTTTCTAACGAATCCAATTAAGATCAATGATAAGATGAATTGTTAATGGTTTATTATCCTATTTTACCCTATTCCTCTCTCAAGGTTAATTAGACATGTTAAAATTAAAAGTTTATCTACTTTTGTTGTATGATGTTAATTAAAACCTGTTAATTTTAATGACAATCAATGTACCTATAAAGAATTTATATTTATCTCTAAATAAAATTATAGGTTTAGCAAAGACATGAACTAACTGAGTATATATTTCTTAATATCACACTTCAATATATAAACAAGCATAATATTGGGATCTAACACTAAGCAAAAAGTTAAAAACACAATTACTAAATCAAACATTCATTATCATTTATCAATAATCAAGACCCATTACATAATTTTTGAGAATTTATAGATTTATCATAAATCCTAACAAAGGAATTTAACTATTCATGACAATAAGGTTTAAATTATAAGATAAAGTTAAAGAAAGAGATATTTTAATCAATAAAAGAAGATATTAAAAAAGATAAAGAAAAATTCTAAGGTCTTCAAAAATTGATTCTCTTAGTTCTTCCTTCTTTGATCTTGAATATTTAATCTCCACCTTGTTTCTTGAAGATTTCTCTCACTAAAAACCTTGGGGTTTTTGTATTTTTGGTGATAGGCTAGTGGAAAACACGAAGCTTTCTTTATATGGTAAGCCACTAAACCATATTTTCTTATTTTTTAAATTTTATTTTCACCTAGTAATTATGGACATACATTTGTTGAACTTTTCCTATTTGCTTCTTTAAGTTTTTGTTTCCTCTCTAAGAAGGCTTGAACATCTCCAAAACATCTAAAACATGATTCACAGTACAAAAATAAGATCAAGCCATAAAAAATAAATAAAACTTAAAAAATTTGACAAAATAAACCATAAATTAACTTTAAAAGCTTATTGTTAAAACTCTATTTGTGTGTATTTTATACACACATCAAACTCCCCCAAACTTAAGAATTTGCTTGTCCCCAAGCAAAAAGAAACCAAAGTGAAATTGAAGAGAAAAGTAGAAGAACCAATGGGGTTTAGGTGATTAAATTCTCGAAATGACCTTATGCAATCGAAAACGAAAATTTGCTCCTCAAAAGCTCTAAGTGCAAGAAACACTCAATCTGGGATCCAAAGAAAATGAAAGTCACAAAAATCAAGCTAAAATACCAAAAGACTTTGATGTAAGTATACAAACAACAAAATGTTTTGAAATCAAGCTCTACCAAATGCACTAGACATACTTAACAAATGTAACACAGATTGGAGAAAACTAGAAAGTTATCTCACTTGAATACCAAACCCTAGTAGAGAGCGTAAGAGAAAGCAAAAGAGCAAAAAAGAAAAAAAAGATAAGGAATTCTAGAGAATTCCACGTTTGTTTATATAACTAGGTTAGAAAAAATCTAAATCTTGTAATGACCATAAAACCCTTGCACAAAAATGATAATTTTGTCCCTTACATCAATATTACAATTTTTCCTCAAGTCCAGCTTAAGACACTTTATTTACAAGACTCCTTTTTGGCTTAAACTGGTGCTTAAGTTTAAGTAGAGACTACCATTGCATATATTACAACACTTTAAATAGGACACACTTTGAGTAAGTCTAAGGCTTCCCTAAACTTAGAGCTAACAATTTTTAACACGACTCATTAACTCGACATGACATGATATGAAAAATAGGGTTAGGATTAAGTTTTTTTGGCACGAAATTTATTTTGGGTCAACCAAACAAAACTCAAAATTAAAATGGATAGTGTTAAGGTTTACACAAAAATAACCTGACATAATCGAATTGACTTGAATGTTTTGAAAAAATATTACTATAAGATAAATTATAGAAATGTTAAAAGACTATATATATAGTTGTATTTTTATATAATTGAAATTACTCATATTATTTTTTATTTTTATTTAAATATTTTATTTTATTATTAAATAGTAAGAATGTGAATTGGTTATTCAAATGATTGATTTGTTTTAAAGGTCTTAGTATATAATTTTTAAATAATTTATAAATAAGATAAAATGTTATATTGTATATTTTATTAACAGTAGGTTAGGGATAATTTGGTGAAAAAATTAAAGCGGTAAAAACACTTTGGAGAGTGAAAACAATAGATAATTTAGGCTAATTTGAGTCGGACTGGATCAATTCAAATATTTAAGGGTTAGGTTAAAGTTAAAAAATTTTGACACAATTTTAATTCGGATCAGGTTAGACTTGAAGGGCTTTGACACGAAACCTAAATTAACATGACACGAACACGATCCGATGACACGAACTATTAGGTCTACAACTAAACTTACTCACAAACACAAATTTTTTTAGGATGTCAGTTTGATTGACATGTGATGATATTTTCTCAACTTTAACTTGTTGATCAACCAATACATCTTGAATGAAATGTAGTCTAACATAAATATGTTTGGTCCATTTAGCCACAGTGTTTCTTTTATAGTGTTGAATTAATTAGCAGATTTATGTAGTGCCCGTGCTAGTCACACTTACAAGCAACTAAGAGGATATTGAGATATATCCAAGGCACACAACCAGATGGTATCTTTTATTCATATGTTGATGGTAATGGTCTTGTTGGTTAGACAAAGAGTGATTAGGCTGGTGACATGATTGAAAGGAGGAGTACTCGAGGTTACACTTTTCATTTGGGAGGCTCGGTCCAAGGAGAAAAGTTTTATCGAAATGCAGTGGTGCTATTGGATTCAATCGTATTTCATCATTTTGTGGATGGGTCTAGTGTGTTTTTGTGGTCTTCTAAGAGGCAGTAGGTTGTGACTTTATCCACAGCTAAGACAAAGTAAATGGCAGCAACCAGTAGTGCTACACAAGCAGTATAGTTGAAGGGGATACTTGAGTTATTACAACACAAGCAAGATGGTCTAATCAAAATATTTTGTAATGACAATTCTGCTATTGATTTGTCTAAAAATCTAATTTATCATGGTCGCAATAAGCACATCGATTTCAAGTATCACTACATACAAGAGTTGGTTTAAAATAAAGAGATTAAGATTGATTATTGCAAGACTGAAGATCAAGTGGCTGACATCTTTATAAAGCCACTAAAGCTAGAGATGTTCGTGAAGCTGAAGAATATGTTGGACATACTTAAATTTGAGGAAATTGGTTCAAGGGAGACAATTTGAGAATTTAACCAATTTTTTTTTTTTAGTTTATGTAGTTGGTCTTTATAGATCTATTCATGGGATTATAGCCTATAAATTAGTTTTATATTATAAAGGTTTTTGTCAGTTTTTTTTTTTCTCAAGTCTAGTAATGTTGTGATTGTTTTTTTTTTTTTTTTTTCGTATGATGAATTAGAAAATGAAAAAGTACTGCCTCCTAGTTTTGTTTTATGGTCTTCATCTTTCTTCATTTGATTATATTATTTTGTTTAACCAATATTTTGGTTCTTTAAAGAATGAAAAAAAAATTAAATAATCACATAACTCAACACAAATTACAATTTTAGTTTGTATATCTAAGTTTATATAATTTATTTGTGTATATAATTTTATTTAAATGACATATAGCTTCCAAAACTAAACTTATAAAGTCGTTAAATTTAGAAGTTTCAAACAAAGTTCACCTATGACTTATCAGCCTTTTAAGTCAAATTTTTGCTAAGGTTAAATCTCAATTACATTACTACAAGTCTTTTAAGATGTGTTCAATTATATTTTAATGAAACTTTGGCTGAGGGATCCTAAGGAATGAGATATCTTGAAACAAGGAGGACCCGCTTCACATGAATTCACGCGTCATACTTAATAAATCTTAATACAATGTCGTTAAGGCATCTTAATAAAAGAAAAGAAAGGAAGAAAAAAGCAAATGGCCCCATTGGTTCAATAATTGCTATCGCTCTAATTATAATACTACTCCTGAAGACGAATAAAAACATATATGTATTCTCTCTTTTCTTTGTTACAAGACTAATGTTATATATTATATGTATAAATAAATTGTACAAATTTATTTGTATAAACTGATATAATAATATATAATTAAATAATTTTAAAATTAAAAAATAATAATTATATTATTCAAGGTCATACGGTTTATTTATATATATACTTTTACTCTTGCCTTTACAAGTGTTGCCACCCTACCCACTTGCAGTTGCATAGACTCTTAGAATCCACTTACTTTACATTAAAGAAATTTAGATCACCCATTAACACCACTAACAAATATTCAATTAAGCTTAATGGTGGGGTTGCTGCAAACATCATCCAAGAGAAGATGATGGAGAGAAATCTTGGAATATGTTAGCTTTTCTTTCAAGTCCAATTGTCGTGGAGTGCACATCGTGTTTACATCTTCTACTATCCATGTTAAAGAATAGTTTAACTTAAACCAATCATTAAAACCCAAATTTCAAGTTGTTTAGGATGATGTTTATTTCTAGGGTTTATTCCTAATTACAACTTTAGAAAGTTAAATTTTAAGAGCATATATTATATTACAAGGTTGATCCTGTAAGTGAGGATGAGATGCCGCAGCATTCAGCTTTTACAAGTTTAAATTATTGCCTAAAAATCACATTATCTATTTAGGTTTTACAATTAAAAATACGTTTAAATTATTTAAAGAGTTTATAAATTATTTAATCAATTTTATTTTAATATCTTCAAGTAATATAAAATATACATATAAATTTAACATCTTCTATATTTTATCAATATGAAATTTATCTATTATCATATTTTCTACACCGATTGTTGCCAAGAAACTTTGCATCCACATTTGCATTTCCCATAGGATTGCCCAAAGTTCTAGTGGCTAGGGATGAAAAACCAAAAAACACAATAGGGTTGAATTATTTAATTTACTCTTATATTGTAATATTCAGTCAGTGATTGACATGTGTTGTAATTATGATTCGGCCTTCTTGTGATTATTTACTTACCCAAAACACAATAGAGGAAAATGATTAACAAATGCAAATAGTTTTAGCAAGTTTATACCAAGTATCTTCACAAGCCAAAAAAAATAAACTATAATATAACAGTTGTACATAAAAAACTGATCAAATTAACAAATAATCACAAATAATGACATGGCCTCATGCAATTGGGTGTGTTTTATTTTTAAATTTAAAATTTTTTAATTTTATGGTGACATATTATTATTTGTATAAAAAATTGTATACATAACACTTTACCATAACTATCTATATATATATATATTTGAACACAAAATAGTCAGAATACAGGAGAGAGAAGAGAAGAAAAATGCTATGATGGATTTCATTGTGCAGATATAGGAAATTTTCGTTTTCTCTCAATTTCACCATTAGATTTCTCTGATTTTTGGATTGCTAGTAGAAGACTCATTGTTTTTTATTCTGAACAGTGGAAATCATTTTTTTATCTCTGATCATTTTTTTTATCTCTTAAGTAAGTTGTTATTTATGTTAGAATTTGACTAGTTATATATTGCAGTTCAGTTTAGACAGTTTTTAGAAAAATGTCTTTTTTTTATCTCAAATTTTGACAGTATTTTAGATACATCTGATGTTATATTTTGGATGGTGGAGTTTTTTTTTATGCTCATATCGTGAGCTAAAAACTTACAAGGGTTGTGTACTCATTCATAAGTTGAAGGGTTTTTTTTCTATGCTCATATATGATGTTATCTAACTTTTTATAGTTATGTTATTATTTTTTTTTTTTTGCTACTTTGAAGGGTTGTGTACTCATTCATAAGTTGAAAACTGTGTATCATTATTTTGAATATGACGGATTAGTTTAGGGGATGCCCTGTGGTTTTGTCCTTCACATCAAAGAGGTTTTCACGTTAAATTGTGGTGTTCTATTCTACTATTTTTATTTTTTAATTGTTAAGTATGATAGAATCATATTTTGGTTGATTATTCACTGTAACATAGTTTAATCAAGAAAGGATAAGTTTGATTTTGGTTTATATATATATATATATATATATATATATATATATAGAGAGAGAGAGAGAGAGAGAGAGAGAGAGAGAGAGAGAGAGAGAGAGAAAGAAATATTTCAACAGTTCACTGGAAATGGAAATTATGGAATCACAATAGCAGGAATACTTAATGTGCCCGATATGGAGTTTGTAATTTATATATAAGAATTGTACAATATGAAATGTCAAATTAATCACAATATAAAGGAATAAAAAAACACATATACATATATATAATATCAAAAGATTAAATACTTAATTTGGTGTGTTTGCTATAAATAATACTTTATTACTAAAAATAAAAAATAATCACCAAGATAGATAATGTGAAAGATTTTTTTAGTATAATTTATTAATATATATGTTAAAATGAGTATATATAAATAATTTTGTTTTTATTTGTCAATAATAAAAATAACTAAAATACTATTTTACTTAAATGTTTTTAAAATATTGTTGAGTATAAATTAGTATTGTATTTTGTTAAACTAACATGTCTTATCTAAAATATATGCTTATTTTCTAAAATAGTTTCCATCATAATAGTTTTTCAATGTTTTTAAATAATGAAATTAATTAATTAAATTATTATTTTTCAAATTGTTATCATATTGTTAATATATTTTTAAAAAAAAAATATTTTTATTTGCTATTTTAATTGAAAACATGGTATTTTTGTTATAAAAATTAATAAATAAAGATAACATTGCATTAAAATTAAGATTATTTTAATAATTTTTAATATTTAAATTGACTGTGATAATTAAATTACTCTTTTTTTATTGGTGACATAGTAATTGGTAATATAATATCATCATAATCTTTTATTATCTATAAGAATAATATTATGTATACAAACAATGACATATCAATATGTTATTGGATGATTTTAAATTAAAAATAAAATAACATATAATTTCATAATAACATATTATTGCTTGTACATAAATTTACACTTATGGTTTGTGCATAAGTTTATACCTAGTTTATGGACACAGTTTTATTGTACTTACAAATCAACTAATATAATGTAAGTAATAAAAGACAAATTATTGTAATTGTACTTTAACAAATTACTTGAAATCCCTAAGAAATATTATGTATACAGTCAAAATCCATCGCAATTTCAGTGAGTCTTGAAACTTTTATTGTACTTTTTTTTTCAATAAAACAATGTGTATATATTTTTTGTATACAAATGTATACACACATAATGTATCATCATGTGATTGGGTGATTTTGAAATAATAATAAAGTAATATTCAATCACATAATGATACATCTATATATATTTTTGTGTGTATATATATATATACATATATACACATACATATATACACACACACACATATATATATATATATATATATATATATATATATATATATATATATATATATATATATATATATATATATATATATATATATATATGTATAAAATATTGCTATTTTTTTTTTATCTTTCTAACCTAAAAATAAGCAAAAATAAAAGGCAAGACAAGAGTGCTGAGTTTAGGGAGAAATTTCAATAGAACATATATAAAATAAAAGAGTTATAGCATAAACTTAGAATACATGATGTTATTCTTTGTTATCAACAAATAATATAGGGGACTGTCGTAGAAGAAATCTGAATAACGAGTTTTAAGGAAGGTCCACCGTCCACCACTGCCCTAATCTAAATGAAAAAGAAGAAAATAATAGGAGGTGGGATCATGTCATGGCTATCTTCAACTTTCCAATTAATAGAGGTCAAAAAGGGATTAAATTATTTATTAATCATAGGTGAGTCCCAGAAGCAATTTTTTAAAAATGAAACAAAATGAATATTCTCGTTACAAATGGTTCATTATATTCATAGGTGAGTCCTCATTTAATTTATTAATATCCCCGATTAATAAATACATTTAAAATTTTTAAATAAGATTAAAAAAAAAAGTTTAAGACCATTAGCTCTCTAGATTAGTCATGATTTATTGAATAAAGTGTATTAAAAAAATTTTAGATGTGAAATATTATATGGACGTCAAAATAATCCATTGAAAGTTATTCAATAATATTTTTATTCAATTTCATAAAAACTTGAAAAAAGCATACATCAATTAACGATTCCAGCCAAAACAAACTTCCTTAGTACTTTGGAGACACGGACCAGTTTCTCTTATCTTCCAAACACAATGTCCGCAAGAATCTCTTTTTTGAATGAAGATATCAAACCACTCGGAACGCCCTTGCCATACAAAATGACAATAGAATCGAGTTCTCCCAAAAAAGTCAACCCTGAATTGAAAAGAGTATTCACTCATATAAGGGAGCACATGTGAACCTAGATCATCATTAGCGGATTTACAATGAAGACCCAACTCCAGTTTACTTTGCAAATCATTCACTATTACAACATTCACCTTTTGGGTAAAACCAATCGACTGACTTCTTATCAACATATTTGATATTATTAATATCTTCAATAAGAAAATCATACTTGCTTTGTTAAGAACACTCATACTGAATTTTTATATATCAAGAAGCTTTGATCTCTAGGTCTGTGTGATAGGTATTTATATTACTAAATCAATAAAGTGACAACTGTAGGAGAGTAATGTGATAAATATTTTGATTTCGTCTTTCCTTAAATATTTTTGATAAATATTTGCATCTTTTTAATAATAGGAAATCAATTTTTTTTATTTAGAGTTAACTTTTTTTTTCCTTGTGTGTTCTATGTATTTCCAAATCCGTAATCACCAAAAAAAAATTGTAATTTCAATTAAGGTAATAGATATTACATTCAATGCTTATAAAACTAAAAGATAGTATAAACTGATTGTGTATCATTCAAAAACTTGTAGAATCAAAAATTATTATTTTTATATCGTTCTTATCTTTTAAAATTTCTTGAACTTGTTTCTAGACCCTATTAATGAAGATATTTAATTAATATTTTTCATGCCAGGTGAACATTTGAATATAAAATTTTTAGAATATGCATTTGAATATAAAAACAAAAAAAAAAGCATGTGTAGAGTTAAAAAAGAATATAAAAGATATTTATTTTTTCTATTTTTTATTTCACTATTTATCTATTAGACGGTAGTAATCATGGTATTCAATAGCGTAATTTTTTCATTGTACATTACACTAATTTAGCACAAATCCTGAGATTCAATATCTTAATTTTTCACTTTATACATAACAATAGTTTATAGTTGTTTAGCACACATTATTTATATTCTTTTTTTATTGCACTCTAGAAATAAACTGGTTTTCCAGTTCGTTTTCTTTCATTATTAACATGGTATCAAAGCTTTAAGCTCTTACTCTTTTACTCCTGTAATTTTTTCTTTGCCATGACTACTACAAGTTCTCAAACTAATGACCTTTTAATTTCTTAGCCGCTGAATAGGGCCACTCCTATGCAAAATAATTTCATTTTTTAGTTATTTTGGCAATTACAATTTTATTTGTAAATAATTTTTTTACAACTATAATGTTAGTTGCGAAATGTATAATTAAAATTAATTTTTCATCACTAAACTTTTAGTTACAAGTAATTATTTTTTGACTGAATATTTCGTTAAAAAATAGAGGCAAACTTAATATTTTACAATTTATTTTTTAGTTCTAAAATATTTTTGTTTTAGTAACTAAGTGTTTAGTTGAAAAATAATTTCATCATTTCAGTTATTTTATCAACTAAAATTTTAATTGTAAATCATTGTTTTGACAACTATAACGCTAGTTGCGAAATGTGTAATTAAAATTAATTTTCTGTAACAAAATTTTTAGTTGCAAATAATTATATTTTGTCAACTAAGTATTTAGTTGTAAAAGAGAAGTAAACTTAATATTCTACCACTAAATTTTTAGTTGCAAATAAATAATAATTTCATCCTTTTAGTTATTTTTGCAACTAAAATTTTAATTGTCTATTTTTTTGTTTGACAACTATAGCGTTAGTTGCAAAATGTGTAACTAAATTTTTAGTTTTACAACTAAAATTTTAGTTGTAAATAAATTGTTTAACAACTAGAACTTCAGTTGCAAAATATGGTTTATAAAATATATACCAGTAGTAAGTAAATAAAAAGTAATGTAAAATATAAGAAAATATAAAAACAACAATTTAGTTTTAAAAGATGAACTATCATTGGTATTGAACTATTAATATGTATTTGATTATTAAGTTTTCAATATAAAATTATGTAAATATATTTTCATGTTTTAATTATATTCATATTTAAATGATTAAAAACACCATTTTTTATTATTTTTTCTTCCATAATAATTAATGTATTCTTAAGGCCTAGAATTGAGCAAACTCAATTTGAATTAGTATTTAATTTGATTTGAACCAAATTTGAGATATATTCATTCAATCAACGATATTATTTATTTATCTAATAACATTATTTATCTTTCACTAGTTTAAATTTGGTTCAAATTTGATTTGATATTAAATATAATATTATTATAATATAATATAATAATATTATTAATAAATATTATATTAATAATTTAATATTATTATATTAAAAAGTAAATAGGACGTTTTTTTTTTGTTAAAGTGTTTTTCAGCCTTTTCTAGAATTCTTCTTCCACTGTAGAGTATCACCTGTCTCCGAGGTTCATCTTCGTGTGTCATGCCTTCAGCCTCACACATCTCTAAATTGGCATGCCTTCAGCCTCAACGTCTTCAATATTCCTCTTCTTATGCCCCTTCAGCCTCCCTTCCGTAGGTAGGTTGATCAATCTCATTCACTTTTAAAAATGACTTCTCATTTTCTTAATTATATTCTTATTTCATTATAATATCTCTCTTTATTTTGTCAATTGGTCATAATACTTGATAAATTTGATAAACCTTATAATGTTAGTCGAAACCGTAGGTTTATTGATAACTGTGTTCTATAATTATTAGTTACATATTTGGTGATGGTTTTAGACTTAATTACTTTCATGTTTTTTAATAAATTTTATGACAGTTGGCGAGACTTAATTACATTCACTCTATAAAGTTTACTTGATAAAAAATTTTGGTACACTAACATTATGTATCTTGAGCCTCTTTCTTTTTTATCATTATGATCAGAATGATGTATTATTTTGTATTTCTTTTTATCTAATTACTTAAATATTAGTGTTTGAGATTTTCATTTTCATTTTTTCCCAAAATCATTATTAAGCCAACTGTTTCAGCTATTATGAGATCAAACTTCCTGTGCCACTTTTCATATTCTCTTTATGTAATTGGGATAAACTATTGTCGCATCAAACACATCTTCTTAAACGTGTAGTGCTCTTAAGGACTATAGTAGTTTTGTTCATATTGATAAGCTCATGGATTTTATCATGGGTCTCAATGATCTTTTTTAGTGTTATTCGCAACCAAATTCTTTATGGATCCACTTCCACGGGTGAATAAGGCTTATGCCTTATTATTATAAGAAGAACATCAAAGGGCCATACCCTTAACCACTTCTACAAACATTGAGCAATCAGCCATGGATGCCTCCAATCAGACCTACAAGCGTAATTCCAAACCTTATTATCATTGTGACTATTGTGACATGGATGGACACAGTGAATCTCGGAGAAGGCGAAAGCAAAAGAGCATTATTCCACCAAAAAGGAACTCATCCAAGCATTCCAATATAAGCCTCTACCTTGTGTTGCTACTGCTACATCCTCTTCAAAAAACAACCTGATGATGTCTTATTATTCACTCCAAAGCAATTTCACTAGTTTCTTGCTTTCATTCCTTCTGGTAATGCTACTCCTTTAGAAAATGTTGTAGGTTCGTTTTCTTGTTTCATACCTCATCTTTTTCTTGATTGGAGTCACGGATTATATGACATCGTCCTCAACTAACCTTGATTCAAAAATTTCAATTCAGTCTCTCCACTTAAATTACCAACTAGACAAACAATCCCTTTAACTCATATTGGCACTTGTGAACAAGTCCCAAACCTTAAATCAGAAAATGTTCTTTATGTTCCCTTTTTCAATTTAATTTACTATCAGCTAATAAATTAACTAAACAGTGCCAATGTTCAATAACTTTTTTGCCTGATCATTGTGTTACATAGAGCCTGCATTTGAAGAAGATGATTGGAATGGGTAAAGAGAGTGGACTTTATTACTTAAGGGTGCAACCTCATATTGTTGTAGTAAACTCCACTACTAATGGTCAATCTGATCTTTGCCATTAGCAGGAGCATCCCTCACCTTTCATCTCATGATATTTGTTTAAGTTGGATTTCCATATTTCTTTTTGTTATAAGAGTCCTTGTACCATTTGTCTTTTGTCTAAACATTGCCATTTGCCTTCTCCAATTAGACAAAATTTTAGTATTACTTGAGCTGATTTAATTCACTTTGATGTTAGGGGATCATATAAAATTTCATCAATTTCTGGTGCACGATATTTTCTCACCATTATTGATGACCACTTACGTTCAACACGGGTATAACTCAATAAGAGTTATAAGGATCAAACTTGAGTAATTCTGTATATGACAGAGCTCCTGTGGCAAACTTAACTAAACATCTTAATATTTATCTTATAATTTGACAAGTGCCAACTGGCTATTATTAATATGAAATAGGAAAAGAAGTGAAGATGATAATGTTCGCAATTTATGGTTAAAAAAAAAAAAAACAAACTGAAAAAACTTAAAGATAATAAATATTGGGCCAAAAGACATATTCACACCCAAGGTTTGGTGAAATCTCAACTCATATTTATTAACTTTAAAAAACTCAAATATTCATTTTTTTGTTAAAATTAACCTTTAAGATTAAGAGTAAAAATATTATTTAACTAAAAATATTAAAAATATTAAAAACTTATCACATTTCCCCTCCAAATTTAAAAATCTAATAATTTTTCCACCACCTAAAGTTTGAAAAGTGACTTTTTCCCCCTTAGGGTTTATTTCTCCTCCTCCAGCAACTATCTCTGTTCCAACTAGCGACTAGCCTTCTCAAATCTCTTTTTCTCCTGCCAAAACTCGACGGATAATAGCCATTTTCATCAAATGAAAATGATTCATCTTTAAATATTACATTCATAAAAAAATACGCTACCTCTACGGTTGGGAAGGTATAAAGGGAGAACTCTCGATCAATAATGCCTCAAGGCTAGTACTCTATATGAATATTAATAACTAATTGATAAATGGTATTTCATATAAAATACAATAATAACAATAATTTTCAAACCTCATATGAGGGAGGTGAAGCAACCGAAGGGCCAACTGAAACACCCTCATGACTAGGACCCTGTATGAATATATAAAACAAATTAATTAATGATAATTCAAAAAAATATAGTAACAACAATAAATGACAAACCTCGGATGGGAGAGGTGATGTAACCAAAGGGCCAATCGAGACTCTTTTATAGCCACTATCCTATGCGAATAATAATAACAACTTAATCAGTGATATTTTATATAAAATATAATAACAAAATTTCATATTAAATATCATAAAAAAATTAATTATATACCTCATAAGGGTGACATGATGGAATCAAAGGGTCAATCGATGACGTCGTCCTGAAACCATCGTGCGTACCCTACACAAAGTTAATATATATGTTAGAGAAACAAATAAATACAATTTTTAGAAGGAATAAATAAGATGTGACTTTGTAACTTGATCAACTGGACTTAGACGTGTATGCATGACAATTTCCTCCAAATAAGTCAAATGATCCTCTAATCAAGTTATTTGAGAAGACACCTCATCCCGTAAATAGAAAATCTCACGTAATATCATAGTGCCCTAGTAGGCTAAAACAACATCTAATAGGGATATAATGGGTGATGCAGTCAGGGGACACTCTTGTGTGGCAGAATAGGTAGCACGGTCTTGAATCCTAAGAAGTTGTGTGATCTCGATGGTTGAAGTCTCTACAACAAGGGAATCGATAGTATGGTCCTAAACCTCAAGAAGGTGTATGGTCTTGGTGGCTAGGGTCTCAACAACAAAGGACATGTAAGATGCTTTGTAATAAGGGGCTAAATGGACTCTTCAGGTGTCTCAAGACTACTAACTGGTATATCAACAAGTGGCATCACTAAAGATACTCTATCTCCCGTCGGAGGGAGGGGGGGGGGGGGGGGGGGGGCGGTAAAAAAGGATGATAAAGAATATGGATCTGACATACCCGTGTATAGAACAATGTCTACATACGATGGTCTAGCCACCTTCATTCATGACAGTTAGAGTAGGAAAGTGATATCATCTTATTCATTCAGATATATAATTCAATATATTTTCAATAATTAAGGTATCAATTAACTAATTAATTAATAATTACATTATCATCGTGAAAATAGTACCCATATAACTCAAACCAGGTACATCTTGCATATGCCACCTGAAAATCTATAGAGACGCAATATAAACACTAATAGTTAAATTAAATTAATTTATGTTTTTGTCAATCAATATAGATAATCAAGAAATATACACTTACTTGGAATGTAATGGAAAATCTGTAGATGTCATATATATGCATGTCATGCATTTGATCAGAGCAGACTCTATCACTCGCTTGGGACATCGATTCGAAAGTCATTTGTCACACTGGAACACCTTAGGGATAGGAATTAAATCTATCTAAGTGATCAACCAACTGAAGGTACTCTACAAATACTTTCTTTCTTCGATCATTCTCAAGCAACACCATATATAGACAATACAACAAGGCCATTTTGACAACGTCGATATCATCATCCCCCCATGACCTAGCTAGGAAAACATTCTCAATATCGTGATAATACACTTTTGACATCCTTGAAAGTAAGTATCTCTAATCCTATATCTGGATCTATGTGGAATATATGATAAAAACGTAATGATATGGTTGAATGGTAGCCCTATCATCAAAACAAACTTGAATAGGCTAAATTTCACGTCAACCACATTAACTCTAAACTAAAACTCATCTCTGTCTAAGCTTCGATATAGTTGTTGTAGCAGAAATGAGTATACTAACACTCCACAAAATTTGATATCTGGTAATCAAAGAAAATACTTGAAGCATATCCTCTCGAACAATTGTAACTACTCTAGTGTCAGTGTAGACCTAATCTTCGACAAAATAGTATATAGGACACGATATATAACCTCTGCTCGAAAGTGTTGTGACTCATCGGGAATTCTTAACTCGCCATCATCACGTTTTCTTTTATAAGAAGTATCTTGCAAAAAAATTTTAAACTTTATAAAAATTTCATAAAAATCAAATATATAAACAGGTATGGAAATAACTAATATAGGAAAAAATAGTCCTAAAATATGAAAACTACATTTTGGAATACCTTATAAAGACAAAAACTAGAAAATTAAAAAAATAAAACTGAAATTTGAAATTTAAATGTTGAAATACCTTAGAATGTCAAAAACTAAATAAATTGCTCGAAAATCTAAAAAGCACAAGTCAAAATATCCTAAAATGACCAAAAATAAAAAAATAGATCTGAATTTAAAAAACTAAATGTTGAAATAGCTTAGAAATAAAAAACCAAAATATCAAACTGAAATTTAGAAATAACCTAAGAAAATTGGCTCAGAAAGCACAAAATTAAAAAACAAACTCGAAATTCGAAAATAACACATCCAAAAAACTTAAATAAAAAAAACAAACATGAAATTCAAAAACTAAACGTTGAATTAGCTTAGTATGACAAAAACCAGAAAATAAATGAAATTCAATAATTATATTGTAAAACAAGCCTAGAAAAGCATAAAAATCAAGAAACAAACATCAAATTTGAAAACTACATATCGAAAAAGCCTAAAATAGAAAAAACGGATATGAAATTTGAAAATTATACTTCAAAAAACCTTAGGTGTGAAAAATATCAATTTATCCCCTTATGTATTTTCTACCCTTACACAAGTCCTATAGTTTTCCTTTGCCCCTTTATTAATTTTCTAATCATCTATAGGCCCTATAATTTCAAAAAAGTCAATTTCCCCCACCCCCCATATTCTCCATATTCCATGGATAACCCCTTGGGTTTATGTAAAATTTCACATCCCCCTCGGATTTCCCCCTCCTTTTTTGGGTCCTAATTCTTTGAAAAAGTGAAATTCACCCCATCCCATGAGCTATCATTCTAGCTCGAGGGAGATTCAATTCACCTGGGGAATCCAAGGGTCCTTTGGGTTGGATCTCTGACTAAACTAACACATTTTCAATCAAAAATCGTTATTTCAACCTTCAGTTTCAATATAAATCAAATCTACACATCCTATAACACAATAGCCCTAAAAAATTTCAATCAAAACAATCATGAATCAAAATATATTATGCATTGTTCAAAATCGAAACTCTAAACATTCAATGCTCAAAATCTTCATCAAATCACAATAATTCTAACAATAAATTGATTCAAATAAGATCAGGGATGATGTATTAACCTTCTTTGCTATTTTTGGTCTCTTAAAAACACAAAAAAGTCAAAAAAACACGAACAGATGCTGCACCGTGGATGACTCGTGGAAGACTTGTGAATTTCTTTGAATTTCAATGGTGAACTAGGGGAAATTTGGGAAGGAATATATAAAATTCTTCCCTTATATATAAGGGCATTTTGGTCATTGCAGATACTCAAGGCATTTTCGCTTAATCCTTAACTTTTTAGGCAATTTCGCTTAAACCCCTTTTGTTTTGGCCAATTACTTTAATTTCCCAAATATGTGTTTGATTATTAAGTTTTCAATATAAAATTATGCTAATATATTCATATATTCTAATTATATTTATATTTAAACGGTTGAAAACACCATTTTTTATTTTTTTTTTCTTTCATAATAATATATGTATTCTTAGAACCTATAATCGAGCTGACTCAATTTAAATTCATCTATTGTTTGATTTGAACCAAATTTAAGATATATTCATTCAATCGATTTGATATTATTATTTATCTATTCAATAACATTATTTATCTCTTACTAGTTTGAATTCAATTTGATATTAAATATAATATTATTATAAATTTAATAAATAGAATGTAATAATATAATATTATTAATAAAAAGTAAAAAGCACAGGCTTTTTTTTTTTTAAGTTAAAGTCATTCTTATGGTAGAGTCTCATGTGTCTCCAAGGTTCATCTTGTTTTGTCATGCCTTCAGCCTCACACATCTCCAAATTGTCATACATTCGACCTCAACATCTCCAATATTTCTCTTTTTTTGCTCCTTCAGTCTCTCTTCATTAGGTAAGTAGATCAATCTCATTCACCTTGAATAATGACTTCTCATTTTTTTAGTTCTATTCTTATTTCGTTATAATATCTGTATATATTTTGTCAATTGGTCATAATACTTGATAAATTTAATAAACCTTAGAATGTTAGTTGAAACCCTAGGTTTATAGATAATTGCGTCATGTAGTTGTTGGTTGTATATTTAATGATGGTTTTAAACTAAATTACTTTCATGTGTTTTTCCACTTGGTAGTTTTTAACAAATTTTAAGGCAATTGGTGAGACTTAATTACATTTACTATATAAATTTTACTTGATACAAATTTTGATACAAGAACATTATTTATCTTGAACCTCTTTCTTTTGAATCATTTTGATCTGAATAACGTGTTTTTTTGTATTTTTTTAATCTAATTACTTAAATATTAGTGTTTGAGATTTTGATTTTCAATTTTTCCCAAAAGCATTATTAAGCCAACTGTTTCAACTATTACAAGATCAAACTTCTTGTGCCATTTTTCATATTGTCTTAAAATGTAATTGGGATAAACTATTGTCACATCAAACATATCCTTCCTAAACGTGTAATGCTCTTAAGGACCATATTAGTTTTGTTCATATTGATAAGCTCATGGATTTTATCATGGGTCTCAATGATTCTTATAGTGTTGTTCGCAATCAAATTCTTTATGCATCCACTGCCACAAGTGAACAAGGCTTATGCCTTATTATTACAAGAAGAACGTCAAAGTCCATACCCTTAACCCCTTCTACAAACATTGAGAAATCAGCCATGGATGCCTCCAATCAGACCTACAAGTGCAATTCCAAACTTACTATTATTGTGACCATTGTGATATGAATGGACACAGTGAATCTTGGTATAGGAGAAAGCAAAAAGGCATTATTCCACCAAAAAGGAACTCATCCAAGCATTCCAATATAAGCCTCCACCTTGTGCTGATATTGCTACATCCTCTTCAGAAAAACCTGATGATGTCTTATCATTCACTCAAAAGCAATTTCACCAGTTTCTTGCTTTCATTTCTTCTGGTAATGCTACTCTTTTAGCAAATGTTGTAGGTTCGTTTTCTTGCTTCCTATCTCATCTTTTTCTTGATTTCTGGGTCACAGGTTCAGGTGTCACAGATTATATAGCATTGTCCTCAACTAACCTTGATTCAAAAATTTCAATTTAGTCTACTTTAATTAAATTACCAACTGGATAAACAACCCCTTTAACTAATGTTGGCACTTGTGAACTTGCCCCAAACCTTAAATTAGAAAATGTTCTTTTTGTTCCCTTTTTCAATTTAATTTATTATCAGTTACTAAATTAACTAAACATCGCCAATGTTCAATAACCTTTTTTCCTGATCATTGTGTTACATAGAACCTGCATTCGAAGAAGATGATTGGAATGGGTAAAGAGAGTGCACTTCATTACTTAAAGGTGCAATCTCATATTGTTGCAGTAAACTCCACTACTGATGGTCAATTTGATCTTTGGCATTGGCGGTTAGGGCATACTTCTCCTTCTATCTCATCTTATTTGTCTAAGTTGGATTTCCGTATTTCTTTTTGTTATAAGAGTCCTTATACCATTTGTCTTTTGTCTCAACATTGTCATTTGCCTTTTCCAACTAGATAAAATTTTAGTACTACTTGAGCTAATTTAGTTCACTTTAATGTTTGGGGACCATATAAAATTCCATCCTTTTCTGGTGCATGATATTTTCTCACCATTATTAATGACCACTCACGTTCAACACAGGTATAACTTATGCGAAATAAATCAGAATCCATATTTCATTTGCACAATTTTTTCGCTCTGGTTGAACGTCAATTTGACACTAAAATCAAACAAATTTGCACTGATAATGGACTTAAATTTTTTTTCCAATGAGTTCAACACATTTCTCAATAATTAAGGTGTTATCCACCAACATAGTTGTTGAGATACCCCTTAGCAAAATAACATTGTAAAATGGAAACATCACCACCTTCTTAACATCACACGCTCTTTACGTTTTAAAATAAATTTACCATTAGTATTTTGCAGGGATTACATTTTTATTGCTTGTTATCTTGTTAATCATATCCTACTAAAGTTTTCATTAAAAACTCCATATGAAATTCTTTTCAGCAACCTTCCTACATATCATCATTTGTGTCTTTTTGGTTGTCTTTGTTATGATCACTGTGTCATGAACATCAATCAAAAATTTGATTTTTGAGTCAAACCTGGTGTTATCATTAGTTATCCTTATGCTAAAACAGCATGCAAGAATTTTTATTTACTTGTCGTAACGCAACTTTTTTTAAGATTTATTTTCCCTTCCATAGCCTAGATCATCTTCACCATTCTTTGCCTTTCACAGTATAGTTATCAATAATTTATGATACATAATATGTATTTTACGATATAATACGATATAGGTGTAAAATGATATGTATCATAAGGTGTATCGAATTAATATGATACAATATATATCCTATAATACGATAAATATTACTGATATGGATCGATACACTTTTTAGAGAAAATGATGATATTATAGAGGTATATAAGAGTAATTTTAAATTTTTAAGTGTATTTGTGATATTTTTCAAAATGATAACAAGTTAGTTAGATTTTTTAATTTTTAATTATTTCATTTTTTAAAATTCATATCATACTATACAATATGATACTTGATACATGATATAAAAAATCAAATTTTTGATACATGATACGATACGCGATTTAATTACTATGTTTCGCAATCCCCTTTCCTATTCTTGATCAAGACGTAACATATCCCCCTGTAACACCACCCATCCCTCATAACTCTTATCACCTCGCCTCCACCATCCACCAAGTCTTCTGTTGCTGTCCAAGATAACCCCAACATACATGCTCTGGAACCTTCCATTACACAACCAATTGTTCATCCTCAAGAACTTCATTGTTTCACTCACTTCTGCCATCATCCAACACAATTAAGTGATTACCACTACTCTAATACTTAGGCTAAACTTTCTTCTTCAAGCTCAGGTATTGTGTTGGGGCCACAAATAATAAATCTAATTGTACAAATTAACTAATTCAATCAATCACAAGAAATATTAATTGTATGTAGGAAATAGAAAAACAACCACAACTATGAACACAGGATTTACATGGAAAACCCTCCAGTATAGAGGGAAAAGACCATATGCTAAATTTCAAATTAAATCCACTATAAATAAAATAAGGTATAATCACTTTTAAGTTAATTATGAATTTAAGATAAACATTCAAAAATACCCAAATTATTTTCTTAGTCAAAACTCTACAATACTTTGTGATTATTTATCAATATAAGAGAAATAAGCGTTTAAATAATTCTTGAAGTAAACCCTCGATGATCTTAATAATACCTTATAATGAATTAAAGACCAAAGACAAATCTGACCTTTTTTATCTTTTATCTACGGGGTAACATAGGCAAGAAAAGAAAAAACTCTGATGTGTAACCTTTGCTTCATTTATGGGTCACACCCAAAAGAGGGCTATTTATATCTTTTTATGATAGGGATATCAATGTAAAATTGGATTTTATGACTAATTATCTAAATTTATTAGAATTATTTAATAATGTGGGTTGGACCTTTAAGGCCATTGGGCCAACATATTGCCCATTCCGTTGAAAGTTATTTTTCTTATGATAAATTTAATCCTCCCATTTCATTTCTTACTTCTTTGTCTTCCATTAATAAACCCAAAACATTTACTAAAGTTGTGCAAGTTCGAGAATAACATGATGTAATGCAAGGTGAGATACAAGCTCTTGAGAATAATAACACTTGGACTCTTGTCCCTCTTCTTTGTGATGAGCAACCAATCAATTACAAATGGGTTTTCAGGATTAAAATGAAATCTAATGAATATATTGAATGCTACAAAGTTAGACTTATAACAAAAGAATACACCTAATTAGAAAGAATAGACTATCATGAGACATTTGCTCTCGTACCCAAACTTGTCACTATTTATGTCCTTATTGTAGTTACTATTAAAAAATGGTCTCTTTATCAGCTTGATATTAATAATATATTTTTACATTGAGATTTGGATAAGGAAATACATATGACACTTCCACCTAGTTATCAGTGAAAGGGGGAGAATATTGTTTGTCAACTCAATAAATCTCTTTGTGATCTCAAACAAATGTCTCGAAATTGGTTTTTCAAACTCTCTCAAGCCCCTTTTGATGTTGCTTTACACAAGGTAAATCTGGTTTTTCTTTATTTTATTACTCTAAAAATGGTTACTCACTTTTGTACTTGTCTATGTTGATAACATAGTAATAAAAAGAAGTAATGAGTCAGTCATTCTTGCCTTGAAATTATTTCTCAGCAGCAAGAGGTTTCATCTCAAAGATTTTGGCAAACTGAAATATTTTTTTTGGGCTAGAATTTTCCCGTTCTAAACAATACAATTTTATTAGTCAGCAAAAATATGTTTTGTTAACTCAATATGTTATTATATTTTTATTTTGATGATGATAAATAATATTTCCATAAACATATTAACTAATATTTTTATTTGGTTATAAATTTTAAATTATAAGAATTTATTTAATGAACTTAAAAAATGATTGAGGTGGAAAATAAAAAACAAAACTCAAATGAAGAACTCTTAAATATTTATTAAAAAAACTCAAGTTTAAATAGTTGCTTTTATAATTTTGAAACATTAGCCTTTATTAGAGTAATTATTTGCATGTAAAAGATTTCAAAATTTTGTTTTCACATCTTTCAAATTTTTAGGTGAAAATGTCATTTCTTAAACTTATTGAGTTAAACCGATTTTTATCAAATTTTAATAACTTATTTGAAATTTTGAAATTATTAAAACCAAACAAAATTGACTTTTAAAAGTGAATAAACTTAGTTAAGTCTATTCTTATTTATAACGACAGCTTTGTAAGTTTTTTTGTTAGAAAATTATAAGGCTATCATTAAAATTGTAATTTTATTAAGTTTTATCGAAAGTATAATTGATTAATTATTAAAATTGTAAAAATAATGATGAAATATTCGTCTGTTCACTATTCTTCCTTCGCTAAAGTTTTTTTTTTTTTTTCCCTATAGGTATATTTAGGGACTGAAGGGTAGAAGAATTCCGAATAACGAGTTGTAAGCAAGGTTCACCATCCACCACTACGCTAATCTCAATGAAAAAGAAGAAAATAATATGTGGTGGGATCATGGCTAGCTTCAACTTTCCCATGAGTGGAGATCAAAAAGGAAACCTCCTTCGAATCTAATCATACTGGATGGCACATTTTTTAGCTATTCCTCCCCCCAGGTCTGCCGGTTTTTCTCCCTCTAGTCAAATGCAGGGGCTCGTGGGAACTCGGTGTTGATTTCAAGAATTGGCGGCCGGCTTCACAGTATATTATATAATTAATGCAATCTTGTTGCATGTTATAATCGATCTTCAAGCTTTGCTAATAGATTTGTCTAACATGTTTCGGCTGCTCTATGCTTGTAAATATACTAGGGGAAAATTCTACACTGCAATTGATATGAATATTGGAAAAGTCATATTTTAAAAGTTAGTTATTTAAATTAAAAAGTTAAAATTCATATAAACTTCAAATTAGAAGCACGTATTTTAAATTTGAAATTCTAACATATCATCACATTTTACAACCTTAACACACACGTGGACTGACTATGCATTGACTCCCTATAAACCTCGAATGAACACTGTAATACCATCGTCATCACCAACGTCATATAATTACAATTGAGAAATATGAAGATGATTTTAATACCAAATGATATGAATTTTAATAGAATCTCATCTTAAAAGGTAATTATTGAAATTGAAAAGTTCAATTTTATATAAATCTTATAATAAAAGCGCATACTTTACACTTAGAATCCTAATAATGATTTATTAGCCATCAAGATAATTGTGGATTATACTAGGTAAAGATAATTGTGGTCACAAATACATCATATTATCTATTAGCCATCAAGAGCTTCTTTCTGAAGATCTCTGCCCTTTATTTAACCAGAGTCTAATTACTCAAGTCCTAAGGGAAGTGAGCATAAAAGTTGTTTTGAAAACATACGAAAAAAAAAAGTTGAAATATGTAAGGACTGTTGTATGGAAAGCTTGTTTTAGTATTCAATCATACTAACAAGTCAAAATACTGATATTTTATGTAGAAGAAAAAAAAAAAAGCATACCCAAAGTGGAAAGAAGAATTTGCATTGAAAATTACCGCTTTGGTTTCAGCTAATTCAAGTGAGAGTGTTAACAAGACAAGTTGCTCACGAGCTATTTATAATTCAATTTAAATTGAGTTTGAGTTTGAATCATTTAAATTTGGCCATTAAACTAAACCCGAATTTAATATTGATTGACTTGACGAGTATGCAAGTTTACAACTTAGTTTAAGTATTATATCAATAAACCATTTAAATCTTTTACTTACAAAATCTCAAACTTTGAATTTGGGTGGTTAATTGATAGATATCTATGTTATAAAATTCAAATATAATATGTTTTTAAAAATTAAAAAGTTTTAATATAATTTTTTTTTAGCCAAGTTTGAATCAGCCATTTCTTTAACAAGCTCGAATTCACCTTTAAGATTATCGAAATGAGTTTGAGAGGAACAATATTCAACTCATCTCAGTTTAATTACACCTTTAGGTCCGAGTAATACATAAAAAGTGATTAAAAAAATAATATTATAGAAAACTCAAGAATAGAATTACAAATTAACATGGGGTGATAACTTCAAACCTGAATGGCCCGAGGACCAATGGTTTTGTCCAGGAGCTCTAAACTCTATCTAAAGAAAGTTTAGATTCCCAACATTTTAAATTTGTAAGAAGTAAAAATTAAAATTCGAATCATAAAAAGTCAGGGATGATTCATTTATCCAAACATTAATATTTTATATACATATTTTTAAGTATATAATTAAATATATAAATAATATATTATCATGTGATTGATTATTATCTTATCATTAATTCAAAATTATTTAAGTATACGATAATACATAATCTGTATATCTAACTATATAATCAAAATTGTATACATATATATATATATATATATATATATATATATATATATATATATATATATATATATATATATATATAGGTAATATCACTTACACCCATACAAATTATATTTTCAATTATTTTATATTTTTCTTCCCTCTAAACTAGTTTTTTCCCTCATTTTTCATTTCTTGGTTGTCGGAAAAGACTCAAAAGGAGTCGTGGATTTGGTCGCTCTTGAAACTTTTATAGGTAGTGAGATGTTTTAAAGTTGATAGATTCAATAAGATCCAATCAAATCAAAGCTCATCAAGGACGAATTTGGGCAAAACAAGGCAAATTTGAGTGAGATCTGAAAGATCTAGATTAAATTGATGATAAACAAAACATTAATATCAAGAAGTTATGCATAAGGTTGAAAATGCAAACAACAATAGAAAGACTCATTCACACATCAGAAATTAACATACTTGTTAACAATGATGTAAGGGTGACAACAACGGAAAAGAAACAATCTTGTCGTTGATTCTTTATAATTTTTTGTTTTTATAATTATTAACTACGTGAATTAATTTTTTATAATATTTTGGTACAAATTATTATATAATTTTAATAAAAATATATGATATTTTTGCTTTTTTATAAAAAATGAATTAATAAATTTTACCGGTATCTTTAATATAAAGATAAAAAATAAACTACTTAAATTTAAATAATAAAAATTATCGTTTTCTTTTGGTGAAAAATAGTCATTCCACCTAGGGTATTATGGGTAATGAAACACCCACGACGAATACCAGCCGACAGGGAAATAAATTTAGCTGGAGGAATTGAACGGCAAAAGCGATAGATGCCAAACCACAAGAATTTGCTTCGCTCATTTGGTCAATATTCCAAAAGGATCTATCGTCAAGTCCTCTCATCATAATATAGAATTCATATTGAAACCAATTAAAGGGCTGGGGTTGAGATGTGTCTGTTCTGGGTCCACCTCTCACGTGCCCTGTCTCTGATTGAATTCAAACCAAAATAAACTTGTGTTTGTTCGTAATTCTGAGATTCCTGCATGGCTCTCTTCATGAAACATCCTCCCCATTTTAATGTCTAGAGCATACACTCTCGAATACATAAAAAATACTATAATATTTTTAATTTAAAATCATTCAATCATTTGATAATATTTATCAAATATACTTATTTACAAATATACTTATTTACGCATTTAAAGTTAACATGCATAGTTTTATTGTAAATAAAACTACGTCTTGTGTACAAAATTCACCTTCAGGGAGCAAACCCTTGAACTTTGTCTCCATCTTGAATCTCATAAGAAGTGTGTTTGCGTCGAGTGACTTCTGAACGGTGTTACAAGAAGACAATGCGAATTCGACCCATTTACACAAATGGGTCAGCTTTAGTCTAGTGTTTGTATAAAAAGAGAAAAATCTTTAATGTTATGTTCATGGCTTTCATCTAAACTCCGCATAAAGAGAAAAAGAGCTAAACTTGTATACTTTCTTACTGTGAATGTACTGTATGTAACATTTGCGTGCTTGGGACATGGTGGGTTTTTAGGGGGAGGCAAAATCGTGCCAGTGCTAATTTCATTGAGATTGTCACCAGAATAGATTCAAAGATAGCTGCAATATGGTAACTTACACTTCGTTTGCCCGCAGCAAGACTCTTCGAAGCTCATTGTCAATTCCTTGCAGCAAAACTGGTTTTCGAATGACACCATGCATGCCAACCTGCATGCATTTTTCCCGCAAATCTTCATCAGCACTTGCTGTCAAGGCCACAATCAATGGCCAACTAGGACTCTGGAATTTCCGAATTCTCAATGCAACTTCAAATCCATCCAACTCAGGCATCTGAAGATCCAAAATAACAATTTGGAATGAACATGTGGTTGGGCCAATGGCACTAAGGCATTCAAATCCAGATGAAACAGCAGATACATTGCAACCTAACTTCTCAAGCAGCTTCCGGGTCACAGCCCTATTCACATCATCACTGTCTGCTAATAAAACCTGCAAGCTTCTTAAAAGAGAATTGGATTGTGGATGCTCTGAAGATTCGCCAGATTCAGAGATGGCTATTGCAATGGATGGCCGTAGTTGAAACCGAAGAACAAGCCCCATGCTTTGAGTAAAACCACAAGAATCTGGGACAGCCCAGATGTTCCCTTGCATCAACTGCCAATAAGAAGGAAACAAAAATTATTATAAACTGTTCGAATAAATGAAAGAATATAGTCAGAGCTAAATGATTTTCACTATATCCCAAGTTATACATTGTAGAACTAACACTTTTAAAACCTCTAACAAATTTGAACAGCTTGGTCGTATAAGTTAACATTGCAGTAATATTCTCATATACGTTTAGAACAGTATCATTGTCTGATTTCTTACTCTAAATAGTCACATGTGCACAAGTATTGCAGTAAGATGGATTGCTACTGAGATCAATACTTTAGTTGGATTTTAACAAGTCAACCAAGCAATAATAATGACCTATATATGTAACAAATGTGGGCTAATTTTATTCATAAATAAAAAAGAAAAGCTGCATTCTTCGAGCATATACTTAATATCAGAAGAAACATGATAATCTAAAATATCGCTCGATAATAAAATTTACAAAATATTTATTGGTAATAAAATAAGAAAAAAGAAGACTAAATGGATCACTTATATTTCTTGAAGTTCATAACAATGGTCCTTGTAGAATCTACCAAAATGATCTGAGATGGAACCAGTCTGGTCATATGAACGGTTTTACCACCATAATTGAAGATAGAGGTTTATTGTGGTATTTCTCAAATAAAAGGAAACAATTACTGTCAAAGAGCAAAAGTTATAAACTACCATTGTTGAATGATTCAAGTATAATCAGCTTCCTAGATACATATATATGAAAAGACAAAAAACATTAATTACCCTTCTCACCTGCACTAGCTTTTTGCAATTGCTGAAGCTCAAACGGTCCTCAATTCCATCACTGGCACTTCTTCTAGCACAAAGCTGTCCCTCTGAAGAAGAGCACTCAGATTGAGAACCAACATTGTGCATCCCAATTTCAAATTTGACATATACATCCCTGTCAGATGAGGTTTGTCTCCAGACTGCCCATCTTTGATCATTCCTCTCCTGACTTTCACCATCTGAGACAACTCGAAGCATTATAGTCCCTCCTCTATTGTTGCCATTTAATAGGTTCCCAACCATATGCAAAATCACCTGAAAAGCTCTCTTCTCATCACCCATGACATGATCAGGCAAGGACCTCTCAACCTCAATTGAAAAACCAAAGCCCCTATAAATACACAAGCACCTGGCAAGACAAGCCACCTCTTTTATCATGGCATGTAACCGGAAAGTTCTAATATCAAGTGGGAACCTTCCACCATCCTTCGTTGAAATGTCCATCACATCATTTATCAAAGTCGAAAGAACATTGCTGATTTTCATCATTGTATTGATAATCATCTTTTGGTCATTATTCATCTCTCCATCCTGCATAATCGAAAGCAAACCCAGAATTGAGTGCATTGGCCTCCTCATCCCATCACCCATTACCTTCTGAAATGCATTTCTAGCCTTGCTTGCCATCATAGCATCTTTCTGTGCCTGTTGTAAAGCTCGATTCTGCTCCTCCAATTGCTCCCTCATGAGCTGAGACTCTTCAAGCACTGCAGCATGAGAGAGTGCTACAGCTACCTGATCAGCAACCACCTTAACAATCTCTAGTTCCTGATTGCTCCAAGTTCTAGGTTGTCCACTTGGAAGAACCAAAACCAATATTGCATAACACGCTTGGAATGGCTCTGGAGTTCCCCCTTTAAAATTTGAAACCCGGAGCATAGGCATCCTAATTGCAGCCACAGGACCTGGTTCACAAGACTCTACACTACTTGCGGTGGCAAGTGCTGAGCTAGGCTCAAGGATAGTCACACCATCACTACCCTTAATTCTCTTAACATCTGGATCTGTAATCGGTATAGAACAATTACACAAATCCAAGTAGTTCCTACCATTCAACTCATGGGTCAAATTCATCTCAGTTTTGATCTCATTAGGCATCCAAACTGCACAATTCTGCAAACCCAGAGTTTTGGATAACTCAACTAAAGTTGTATCTAGGATTGTGTGCCTATTAAGAGATTTGCGAATCTCTTGTGTAAGCATACGAACATGCAATCCAGTCTCTCTCTGTTTCATTATAATCCCAACTTCTCGACCGAGGTCCCAAGCCTTTTTCTTCAGCATGAATTCTCTAACTTTCACTTTGAGAAGCAATGGAATGAGAGTAATGAGAGTTATAGCTGTGGCACATGAGACCAAGGCAGTGAGGATCTTGAACACGGTAAGGGCCAACATTAACTGAAATGGGTGAGGTCCATAGGTCCAGCCATTGAGCAAGTGAGTCATTCCACATAGAACAATGAAGGCAATGAACTGAAAGAGGACCCATTTGAATGGTACGTTTGAACAGCTAACAAAGTAAAGCAGCTCAACCGGAATTGAAAAGTAGGCCACAGCAATCAAGAAATCACTCACTTTTTGACACTCAAGGATGCTTTCAATGCTCCAAAAACTCCCTTCATCATCGCAATTACATCTCGGAAAGCCGTTGTCAGCCACAGATACCGATATTAGGAGTGAAAAAATCAACAGCCCAGTAGCTAATGCCTTTAACATTGCATCCAAAACTGGACTGCCAGCGTCTTCAGTCCATTTTCAACAGTTTATCCTCAATCTTTCACAACCTCGCAAACCAACAAACAAATAAAGCATTATCAACATCCCAATCTTCAATTCTCATTTCCTGCATAAAACAGAAAAGCAAGAAATAAATCCAATTAAATTAATACCAATAAGAATTAATTAGCATTAAATTGAGATCTAACACAAAGAACGCCGAAAAACTAATAAATACCCTCTACGGTTCATACTTTAATTAACTTTTCCTATCTAATTCTCATTTTAAATATTATATCTTCATCATATATTTCCAAATAGCACAGTACAGTAATGAAGAAAACTACGTCTCTTTTCTCATCAAAAAATAAAATTAAATAAATAAAGCCACGCCGAAGATCCCTCCTAAAAGGAGAAAGGAATAAAAAATAAAGTTTTCTCTTTTGTTTGAGAAACAAAGAAATAAAAAACAACACGGCAAACCAAGCCAGCATTCTACTCGAATAAAACCAAATGCAAGTAAAAAATATTAGATATACCCAAAAAATCCAGATTTAAAATCAAACGCACCTTCAGATCTTATCTTTTCTTCGACATGCAGAGACGTATTGAACAAATTCAAGACTGGTTTTCATATTTCACAGTAAAGTTCATCACTTAAAGCCATTGATAAAGCAATAATTTGTACACAACACATGTAGAGCCCCAGTTCAGCGGCTGTTTATTTTAAAACCCAAAAGCAAAAACGAAAAAAAAAAAAAACAAAACCCACAAACTCCAAAGACAAATGATAAATATTAAAAACAAAACCAGCAAATAAAACCCGGCCAACCCGCTCCGCTTAAAGCGCTGATACAAAACAACAGGCGGGCGGCGAAACACAACTCAAGCACCCACCAAAACACAACAAGAATACCCGTTCTATTATTTATTTCCCTTTTATGAATACAAAGAAGAAGCTAAAGAAAAATAGAAAACAGTTGAAAGAAGAGAAATTAGATGAATTATGTCTGATCCGCAGCTGGAAGGAAGCGCCGTTGTTTTAGTATGAAAGGAGAATGGAAAAGAAAGGGTGGAGAGCGGGACCCAGACTCTTACATGAAGAGAACTTGGACGCTTTTTTGAACCAAAACGTCACCGTCAGACCCGAAAAGATTTGTTTTATTTTCTCTTTCTAAAAAAACGTTTCTCTCCTTTTTTTTTTTTTGTTTTATTGCTGATATTCATTTTCTCCTTTAAATCTCTATCTCCACCTCAAGCGCTCCCCGCCGTCCGATTGCATCCACCTGGTCCTCGTTTAATTTTTTTTAATTTTAAATCTTGAGGAATTTTCGTTCCACGTGGCAATTTCTAGATCTCTGTTAGATCTACGTGTCTAAATATGGCTTAAAAATTAATTAAATCATAATTTCCGTTTTATCGCTGCCGTTTTAGTTCAATATATAAATTAATGAGTCTTCGAAATATTTATTAATTGACTAATTTTAAGTTTAAAATTTCGAATGAGATGAATTTAATCTTTAGTTTTTGTAAACGGTTTAATCCAAGGGTTTGATAGTTAATTTTTAAAATTTAAGAAGGGTTAAATTGATATATTACAAATGTCTAAAACAACAAAAAGGTAAATTTCACCTAAAAGTTTGGCCGTAAAACATTTTTTCTATTATAAAATTATGTGTATCTATTTTAGGTACATAAATATATACATATTTATATGTGTCATCATGTAATTAGATGATTTTGAATTAAAAATAAAATAATAATTAATCATATGATGACACATATAAATGTATATATATTTATGTTCCTAAAATGAGTATATATAGTATTGCTCTTTTTTCTATTTTTTGACAGTATAAATTACTTTTTGAATAAATAGATTCTGGTAACAAAAAATTTAAGTTATAAAGGTCAAATAACAATTTTTAAATCTATTTTTTTAAATAAAAATATATAATAGTTTGAATTGTTTATAGTTTCATAAATTTACAATTTAGTCTATAAAACCTAACTGTCAATTTATAATTTTACCATTATCCATAATTAGGGATGGCAGTGGGGAAGGGATATCAATCCCGTCCCCATTACAGGATAACAAAAAATCTCTATCCCTTTCTTGTTCTCGTAGGAAAAAATTTGCTCTCCGTACTGGTAAATATAAATTTCAATTTTTTATATTTTTTAATAGATAAAATAAATCATATTTTTCTAAAATAAATCATATTTTTCTATCAGAGCTACAAAATATTCACTTGTTACTTTAATTCAAATACAAAATTTTCTTTTAAAAAAAATCAATAATATTAACAAAATCTAACAATATGCAATAATTAATCCTTTTATTAGTTGCTTTTTATGATATCTTTATTAATTTTTCATGTTGATATAAAGTAACAAAATAAGTCCTCATAGGTGAATAGTTGAAGCACAATTCCACAGTACCTTTCCAAATCCCTCTTACATTCAAGTAGAATAACACAAAATACAACAAATCAATCAGTAAATTTTGGAATTGATTATTTTGAGTTGTGTTCAAGTAATCTTTTTATTATGTTTTAGGTTTATGACTTATGTTTTTATTTTCCTTAATATTTCAACTAATCTTCCAATTAAAAATATAAAATTAATTGAAATATACTGAAAAATCGAAATCTACTTATATGTCAAACGTCAAGATTGGACAATGAAACTTAAGTCCATGTCATCAATTATCAACTATAATATATACAAAAATAGATAATGAATTCTTACAATATTTTAAAAACCAATACTTCAATCACTTGAAATAAAATTAATTATTTGATTTGATTAAAAAGATTAATAAGAATACATATTATCTTCTGAATCATTATTATTGTAGATTGTCGAATAAAATTCTTCACCTTTAAAGAAAATTTAAAAAAAAATTAAAGACTAACAAAATTTAATAATTATTAACTTTATATTAAAATAAATAAAAATTCATTTTATTATCTTTTAGGCCAATCCATAACCAATTTTGAGAACATATCAATGTCTCTACTATACCTAAATGAAATCTATTACGATTTGGACTTACTACCTTTTTGACAATGCTAAAAACAGACTCAAAAGCAGTAGTAGAGACTAGAATAGCAAGAATGTCTCGAGGAATCTTTCTCAGGGTTGGATATTTAGGCCCATTTAACTTTCACTAAGTCAATATATCAAAGTTCAAACTCCTAAATAAAAGTTGCTCCTCTAAATAATATTTTAATTCTGACTTTCTCTGGATATTACTTGATTCTTGTTCAATAAACATATCAAAATCTGTTAGGTACTCCTCATCACCACAAAAACTGGATTCTGAAAAAGATGAAGCAAATAAAGTTTGACTTATACTACTTATATGTTCAAGTTTATATTCATAAAGTAAATCACAACAATACTATTGAATTCTGATTATTTTGTTTTTATCATCATCTCCATATATCAAAAGAAATATATAATCTAATAATTTCATTTTGAATATAAGGTCTAAAACAATGGTCACCCCTATAACACCACGAATCACATTCCAATACTTGTTAAATTTTTCAACCATTTGTGCAGCTATCTTCTTTATCATGGCATTCTCCCACATGAGTCATTTTGTTAAATGAATTTTAATTTAACAAATTTTAGAAAAATATTTATTTGCAGTCGGAAATTTGGTGCCAAAGAATAATATAATAGCATTGTAAAATATTTCCAATTTCTCATAAATATCTTATGTCAAGTCCCACTTTTTCTCTATTGGTAAACATATATAGTATGGCTCACAAAGCTTTAATCGACAAAAAACCTTCTTTGTAAATTAAAGCAAAATTAAGTATAAGATAAGTTGAGTTTCAACAAGTCTTATAATTAAGAAACAACTTCTTTGTATTTTGAATGCTCCCTTTTAGGTGATGCTCTCTAAAAAGCAACACTCTCTCGAATCTTTGCAACTTCATCACTAATTATAGATAAATCATCTTGAACAATTGAAGTGAGAATGTGAACACAACAACGCATATAAAATAATGAATCATAAAACATAAATGATGAACGTGGTAATTTATTTAAGATGTCATCAATAATTGCATCATTAATGGAACAATTGTCCACAATCAATGTGGACAATTTTTTATCAGTATTCCACTCAAAAAAACAATCGATCAATACCTCAAAAATCATATCTTTTATAAATGGGGTAAGAACATAAACAAACCTATAATTTAAATAGAAAAATGTTTATTATATATATATAAACAGAATATATTAAAAAACATTAAACATACAAAAAATAACTTTATAAGTCTATTTTGTAACTCTCATTCGTTATCAATGAAGTGGGCTATAATAATCATATACCATTTGTTTTGGTTGTTTGTAGTCCACAAATCACAAATGATTACAATTCTCCCCAAATTTTTGTTTAACAATTTTATTGTCTTGCCTTTTTCAACATCATAAATGTTCATTACATCCTTCTTAATGGTGTTCCTAGAGACTATCTTGAACAAAGGTTGAATGGTGTTGCAAAATCTCATAAACCCACACAAATCTATTCTACTTAAAGGATACTTATGCAGTATAATTATATTTACAAGATTTTTTCTATTTGCCTCTTGATCAAATTGACAAGTGGATAATGTCAATTTATTATTTTCTCTATAAGACCTCACAAGCAACTTCTATGCTACATCATGATATTTTCTCTTTTGACAAATTTTATGATGATCATGTAAATGTCCAATGCCATTTTTTCCCCCACTTACCAATTGTTTATAGCAATAGTTACACTCTTCCTTGTCTTTTCCATTAACCTTTACTTTCTTGAAATGTTGTCATACAATTGATTTACATCTTCCAATAGAACCAGTAACAAGAGAGTTGTTAGGTATATTTTGAATAGGGTTTGAACAAGACTATCCATCTTTTGACTTGATTTATTACTTTCATCGACAATCAATTACATTTGATTACTTCCTATTAGAGTTGTAGTATGATGACCACTTTCAGAAGATGTTAATTTTTTAAAGGATTGAGAATTTTGAATATTAACATCTTCAATGTTTTTTCTTTTATTAACCGAGGAGTTTTTAATAGACATTCCTATCAAATAATCCATAATTTAAAATATAAGTTAATATAGAACACAAATATTAAAATCCATAATGCAAATCACAATCAACAAACTAATTTCACCATCCCAAAATAAAACATGAACCATTATAATCCCAAAATAATTATCTTTGATTAAGTTTGATTATGTCAAAATCAAAAACCCCAAAGTACCGAAGAAGTTTACACAGTAAGATCCCTCAAGAAGTTCACAATGGTTGAAGAAAATTAAGTAAAATTGTTTATCATTGCAACCATTTGTCTAGCATAACACACTAAAATAGTTTCAAAATTACTTTTTTTGATAATCTTTTTTTGTTAATAATTTCATAATAGACTATGAAAATTGCATCTTGTCTCTATTGTCAATATATATGCTAATATTCATTCTTTATAACCAAAGATTTGGTATCTTCTTTTCTCCATTATAACTTAATTTGTAAGAATTTCTCTTCGGATTTTTTTTCCTTATTGACAAAGATCCATTTGAAACATTTTCAAATATATTATGCACATTTCATGTCACAAAAATTTTATCAAGTCTCTATGGTTAAGCACATTCTTCATTTCATCATTTCTAAATAAATAAAATATTATGTCTTCATCTTCCTAACCATCCCTATTCACATTTCACTCAATTGACAAAAGCTCATAAAATGCAATTTAATAAAAATGAAAATCTACAAGTGTTCCAGAAACCAAAATCTAACCCACCATTCACATTCTATGGAGAGAGAATTGACATTTCTTCCTTACTTCCCTCCTAAACTAGGAAGGAAGCCATTGTAACTCATAAATAAAAACAAATCGGAATGAAGAGGAAGGAAAATGACTTACCAACAAGATGATTGACAACAATAATGATGATGATAGAATGTTTAGATTCGATGGAATGGTGAGTTCAAAGCAAACATGAAGAAAATGGAATTTAAAATCAAGAAGACAGCGAAACTACAAACGATTAGAGAAAATAGAAATAGATGATGATTAGGTGTGCGGTAGTAGAGTAGAATATGTGAAAAAAAGAGAGATTTAGGTTTAGGGTTAAAAGATGGGTAGCAATTTTGTAATAAAGATTATTAAAGGTATAATTTTAGTAAATATATATTTGATTTAGAAAAATTTTGTAATAAATTTAAACTATTTAGAATAGGGGAAAAGATTATTTCCTACCTAATTTTTAGGCCATTCTCAAATCTATATCCACTGGAGATGAAAAACCCCTTTTCTCACCCATAGACAAACTTCTGTTAATTTTTTCTGTTAAAGAGAAGGGTAAAATAGTTATTTTACTATTTATATTAAAAAGTTATAAAACTTATTACTCTTCCCCCCTCCCCAGGTTTTAGAAACTAATATTTCATCTTTATTTAAAAGTTTTTAAACTTTGAAAAGTAACATGTTCACCTCCAAACCTAGGGTTTTTATATTTTTTAAAACTCAGTCGTCTTCTATATCTTTCAGAAATAGTAGTTTCACCTCCATTCTTCAACTACATCTTTTGATGTCATCTCTAACGTTGTCTCTGACCTTCTCTTTCTCTTAGTGCGACGACGGTGATGTGATAAAGAGATTTTCATCTTCTCGTCATGATAAAATACAAGATGATGACATTGAGCTTTGTATCAATATCATGATAAAAATAATGATTAACTCAGTTTCTTATGGCTCTTCATGAAGATTTTGAATCAGTTCAAGTTTCACTATTAGATCGCCATCCTTTATCAACATTGGATATATCTATAATAGAATTAATCTTTGAAGAAACATATATGCAAATCGAAAACTCTATCTCTTAGATACAGTTCTTGCTACTCCCTCATAGTTTACAAAACCTACATCTAATTCCTCAAAATATTGCTCTTATTGTCATCGTAATAGACATACATATGAGGAATGCCATTCTAATGATAAAAGGAACTCTAATTTAAGAAAATGGAATCAACACATAATTTAAATTAGAGTTTCCATCTCGATTTTGTCATTATTGTTATTGAAGATATGCACCCACACTTACCTCTGGCACACATACTCTATCAAAGGCTAACATTGAGACACTTATCACTCAAACTCTCACTTGAGTTGGTACTAGTTCTTCTACTTTTACTTATATTTTTGCAATTTCTAACACCACAAGTAATACTTCCTAGTATCTTGACTCTACTTACTGTAATCATATAACTCTTTCCTTATCATTATTTTCATTCAAGACCTTAACTAATAATATTTCTAGCATTCAAATTGCTAATGGATTTATAATGCAAGTAAGCGATATAGGATTTATCTCTACTACATATCTCTTTGTTCCAAACACTTACCTTGTTCTCAAACTTTCCTTAAATCTTTAATCTGTTGGCCAATTATGTGAACTTAGATTGAACTTATATTTTTCTAATAATGGCTATGTTATACAGATCCATAAATGAGTAAGACAACTAGGAAAAGCTGTAAAGTAGGGCAATTATTTAAGCTTACATTGTTTTATGTTCTTGTGACTAATGTTGTTGTATCTACCTAGTCTAATGTGTCTTTGAGTCTTTGGCATTCCTGGGTAGGTCATGTGTTTAAGTCTCATCTCAAAACATTGTCATCATCAAGATTATTAAGATATATTGCACATGAAGATTTTGACTATATGTTTTTGTCAACTTGGTAAACATCTTAGTTTGCTTTTCAATAAAAGTGATTTTATTACTTCTTCACCATTTGATCTTGTACATATTTAGGGCCCTCCACCTATTACAACTATGAGAGGTTCAAAATATTTTATTATATTTATAGATGATTATTCACAATTTACTTGGATTTATCTTTTACATAATCTTTGTCATCTATTTGATGTTTATAATGAGTTTGCCAAATTGATCAAAACTCAATTTTCTAGAAACATTAACATTTTTTGCTCTGATAATGCCATGGAATACAGGGACACTCGATTACTCACTCTTCTAAAGGATCATGACACTCTACCCTAATACTCATGTCCAAGTACATCCCAACAAAATGGTCAAATCGAGCAAAAACATAGACATTCTTGAAACTATTTGTACTCTTTTTATTGTTTCATCCATTCTAAAGCAGTTTTTAGGGGAAACAACATTCACTACTATTTATAGCATCAACCATTTGCCTTCGTCTATCCTTAGTAATTAGACTCCTTGTGAGCATCTTTTTCTAATCCTTCACATTATACATTGTTTCATATATTTGGTTGTGCATGTTTTGTTCATCTCTATCCTCATAAAAGAACGAAACTTGAACCTTAGTCTAGATTATGTTATTTTCTTGGATATAGTTTTGAACATAAATATTATAGGTGTTATGATCTTATTCCTAGGTGTGTGCATATCTCACATGTCACATTTTTGGAACATAAGAGGTTTTCCGACATTGTATCCTATGACATTGCAAATTAACCTAAGACTCTCTTATTCACATATTTGTCTTTAGAGCTATTTCCAAATTTTATTACAGGTACCTCAAGTAACCCTACTTTACAACTTTCTCATACGTCTGAGCAATTTATGGAAACCTCATAATAAGATCATTTCCTAAGTTCACAGATCATTTACATTGTACTAGGGTAAACAACTTTTTCTCATCTTCGTGATTATCATTACTATGCTACCATCTCCTTCTTACATGAACCTTGCACTTCTTGTGAGGCTTCCTCTAATCTTTTGTGGCAACAAGTTATGGCACAAAAACTTGACGCTTTTATCATGACTCAAATTTGGGAGCTTGTTGATTTGCCTAGTGGAAAGTCTCTTATAGATTGGAAATGGGTTTACAAGATCAAAACTCACTTTGATGGCTTTGTTGAAAGATATAAGTCTCAATTTGTGGCTAAAAGTTTTACCCAAGAGTATGACATTAATTATGAGGAGACTTTTGCACTCATTGTTTGACTCAATTTTGTTTGAACTCTCCAAGCATTTACAACTGTCAAACATTGACATCTATCTCAAATGGATGTTAAAAATGAATTTCTTAATGGAGATTTTATAGAAGAAATTTACATGAAGCCTCCTTAGGGTATGATCATCCTCTTAATAAGGTTTGCAAGTTAGAAAAGGCCCTATATGGACTAAAACAAGTTCCACAAGCATAGTTTTCAAAATTTAGCAGTGCTATTGGACAATTAGGTTTTTCTTCTAGTTTTTATGATTCTATTCTATTTGTTCACAACTCTACTTTTGACATTATTTTGTTGCTTCTTTATGTCAATAACGTGATTATACTAGTAGTGATCTTACAGAAATTTCTAATTTCAAGATTTTCTTAAGTCAATAATTTGAAATGAAAGATTTTAGATCTCTCAGTTATTTCTTAGGACTTGAAGTATCTTCAAGTTCTTATGGGTATTATCTCATACAAGCTAAATATGCTTTTGATATTCTTTCTAGAGTCAGACCAATTAATGTTAAAACAACCAATATGCCTTTAGAAACGAATATCAAGTAACGTGCTGCCAATGGTGAACTATTACGAGATCCAAGTCTCTATCATAAGTTAGTTAGAAGCTTAGTTTATCTCATAGTAACTCATCCTAATATTGCATATGTTGTTCATCTTGTCAACCATTTCATGTCAGCTCCTAGATCTACTCATTGTCAGGGCATTTTATTCCATGGCTTACATTTCTCCTTCTTATCATCATTAGCATTGCAAGTTTATTCTGATGTTGATTAGACTGGTGATCCAACTGACAGACGCTCTACTATGGGATATAGCCTTTTTCTTGGGGATTACAAGGTTTCTTGGTACAATAAGAAGTAGTAGTCTGTCATTTCATGATCCAATACCAAGGCTGAATATTGAGCTTTTATTGACACCACCTTTGAACTTCTTTGGTTACCATGGTTATTGCATGACATGGGTGTACCTTAGACATTTGCCACTCATCTTTATTGTGACAATCAAAGTGCTATCCAAATAACTCACAATGATATTTTTCATAAACGTATAAAACATATTGATATAGATTGTCATTTTGTTCAACAACCTTTGCTTTAGGACATTCTACATTTTCATCTAGTTTCTTTTGTTGATCAACTTGCCGCCAATTTTTTCACTAAGTTTTATCCTTCTAGACAATTTTTTGATTTATTTAGCAAACTCAAGTGACATCTGGTTTGCCTCCTTAAGTTTGTGGAGAGTGTTGAAGATATCTAATATATCACCAATCAAACAAGAAATCAAGCAAACAATCATCAATCAATCCCAAAGATCAAATAAGCAAACAATCTCACTAATCAATCATCAATCAATTTCATAAATTAAGCAGTCCATCAATTACAAAAATCAAACAATCAAAAAATTAATTTTTTAATTTTTTTTTCTTTTTGTACCTCATTATATATTAGTATAAATACTAATTTTTTGTACATGAATTTACACACACAAGAAATATAATTTATTCATATTTTTTAAAAGTCATATTAATCCAATGTAATTTTTGCCGTCATTGGCGATAATATTTTGTTGGTGACTGATTTAGATTTTAAATTTTAATTTTTTTATAAAATAGGATGAAAATATGTTAATATAGTTCGGATAAATATTATTTACAATTAATAAAAGTTATAGAGGGTATTTGTCTATTCAGTATATCTAGCCTTAAAAAAATAATTAATTTTATTAACCATAAATTATAATTTAGCGGAAAAATTATAATTCTCCCTTATTTTTAATGTTAAAATTTCTTCAAGATAATCAATGTCCTGCATGCACGTTGAAAACTTATAATCCATTTTATATTATAATTTCTTTAAATGGGTCAAAAGGACATATTAATATGACATTATTTTTTATGTAAATTTTGATTTTGTAGCACCACCCAAAAAAAGTAAAGTCTATGATATTTTACTACGTTAACAAGCAATATAAAATTAACATGAAAATACATAAATAAAATTAACAAAAGAAGAGGAAATTGAAGAAGTAAAGTGAAAATAAGGAAAAAAATTATTAGAAATATGAATCATATTAACATAATTATAATATTTAAATAATATATTATAATCACCTTTTAAATATTAAAACTAACGATCTTAAAAGATGAGAATGGTAGTTCCATGAAATACCATTCGGCCACGAAAAGAGTTTAGATCATTATAAGTTAATGTTCAATCAAGGGTGCTGATTGGTTATAGAGAGGATAGTAATGATATCCTTCATCTCCGGAAATTTAATTCTTAAACACATAATTTATTCTTATCAAATGAAAAATATTACTTAACCGTTTGATTATGATGGAAAGTGAGGGTCATTTGGTAATTGAACCAAAGCGAATTTGACCACTTTTAAAAAGTCAAAGTCAATAATATTTTATTTATTTATTAGCCCATCCACTCACTCTTTCCATTCAATCTACGGCACGTGATCACCGACCAGAGTCTATCCCACGCGCTCCCTTTCCTTAGGTGAGCCGCAGGGTCGGTCATGGTCCCGCGATTCCAGCGTTTGGCAGGCTTTGATTTTTAAGGATTTTGTAGACTAAAAGACTCTTGGATTCCAACTTAAATTTACTATCAATATTAAAAATATAATTATCATTTAATCAATAAAATTTTAAAAATAAAATTTATTTTTTCAGCATAATTTTTAAAAAATTATATATTTTTTTTATATAGTTTTTGTCATAAAAACCGTTTCATTGTGTATGAAAATAAAGAATCAATTCATTTTTATGCATTATAACTCTTTGAATTGATGAAAAGTTAATTTATTAATCACGACAAATGAATTAATTTGAATTGATAAAGAGCTAATTTGTTGATCACGATAGATGAATCGACCTTTCGTACTGCAGAAGATGGGAGGTCTTTATCAATTCTGAATTTGGAACAACAAATTGGCTTTTCATTGATTCAAAGAGCCAATTTCCAAAACTAGGACCATTTTTTTATATACATACAATCAACCATTGGGATGTATAGAAAATCATGGTCCTATCCCTTTGGCAGGCTCTGATTTTGAAACGTTTTGTACGGTCACCAAGCTGGCTGCGATTTCTAAGTCAGCCACATAGGAGAATTACGCTCAAATCCGGACATTTAAGTTTATTTAACAATAAAATTATGTGTACTTATTTTGGGTATACAAATATATATATATTTATATGTATCATCATGTGATTAAATAATTTTAAATTAAGAATAAAATAATAATCAATCATATAATGATACATATGAGTGTATATATATTTATATATCCAAAATGAGTACATATAGTATTACTCTTTATTTAATTCTCGCTTAAGAGTTTATTAGAAAACATTAATTATTTTATATATTTAATTATTTCTAGGTAGACCACATAGAAGAATTATGCTGAAATCCAGTTAAATTATTTTTACAAATAATTTAAAGGGTAAGGACCAACCGTACTCAGGCAACACCGTGGTCCATTTTTTATGTGGCTCACACCATGCCATTCCACCACCTCTATCAATATAAATAACCATGCAAATCCATAAATAATAAAATTATTTATATTTATAATAAATATTAATTTATATATTAATAGAGGTACGCCATTATTTGATTAGTTAATTTTAAATTAAGGATAAAATAAACTCTATTGGATGTTGTTATATTATTATTGATATATAAATGGATACTAATTGTAAATAAAATTATATGTATTAATAATAAGTATAATATGCATATGATGATGTATTATAATATGATTAGATGATTTTAAATTTAAAATAAAATAACACACAATCACGACATATCTTTTTTCTTAAAGTAAAAATATATATAAACAAAGCAACGTGATCTCCAAAGAGAGTTCATGGAAACAACCTATGTTCATCCGTCTTGTTAGAACATATTTCAAATGTATTGCTTCCTTTGTTAAAATATATCCTAATTATATGGTTTTCTAGGCTAACATATATTCTAAATATATCTTTTCTCTTTTTACATTATTATATATTGATTTGTATTTCCCTATATAGAATCTGCGATATATATAAATTTATATATTATTCAAATAGTTATATATACTAGAAATACAATTTATTCATATTTTGTCATGGTATCAAAGTTGAACATTCTTGCCAGTTTTTCTTTTTGGCACACTCATGTTTTCTCTTATGTGGAAAAATGAGTTCATCAGTTCATTATACTTATATCATTATCCTATCATTGACACCATCACCTCTTGATTTGTATTATAAATTCAATTCTTGCCTACGTGAGTTTGGGAAGATGTTAGAATATATTTCAAATATATTATTTTTTATGTTAAAATATATCCTAAATATATAGTTTTCTAGGTTAACATATATTTTAAATATATGTTTTCTCTTTTACATAATTGTATATTATTTGTAATTTTTTAGATAGAATATATGATATGTATAAATTCATGTATCATTAATATAATTTAATATACTAGAAATACAATTTATTCATATTTTATCAAGCAAGGAAAGTAAGAAACAACACACAACTAAACTAGGCTTGCACTATCAAATAAAGAAGACTAAATTTTCCCTTCTTGAAAGCTTATCAAAGTTCCTATAATGATAGAATTCACGAAGTGAAACAACCTAAGTCCAAACAAAACATCTTACAATAACAAGCACAGGCCAACCATAAAAACAAAAACAAAAGTACATTATTCACTCAGAATAACACTTCAAAATTCTATCACTGTTATAGTGATGGAATGTCCTCTTGGCTATTAAAGGAAACTGACACTCTATACTCCTAAAAAAATAAAAAAAATGTTTTAGAAGATTAAACTTTTATGGAAATCCTTCCAATGCTTCCTTAAAAATTTCTTGCTAAAATATGCAAGCTATATGACCAGAGAGTAACAACATTTAGCAAAGGACAAAACAGCTTGCAAAACTAGTACTCGATATTTATACTCATTATTAATATACATAATTTTATGCACAGTATAATTAATAAAATTATTTATACCCAAGTTTTGAATATCCTAATTAGGTATTCAAAGTATGTGTCATTAAGTGATTGAATAATTTGAATTAAAAATAAAATAACATTCACAAAGTTATACTAGTTCCCTATAAAAGGTTAAGTGAGAGAATAGTTGAGTGGCAAAGAGAAAACCTAAGAGGACCTAATGCTCGAGTGAGTGAGAAGGCGCCTTGGTCATACCCCAGTTTGCTTGATTTCCTACTCTTAACTCTCCCAAACATACCATGGTCTTTAGTTTGCCCTGACAGGCTTGTCCCATACCCTTATGGTATCATGAAGGTATGGGTTAAATGGGAATCAGGAAATTCTAGCAGATTTAGCCTATGGGGATTTAATGGGCTCAATAAGCTTCTCATCTTGGAGTTGTTGTAGCTCTGTCTCAACTTGTTTGAGCAAAGTCGAGATTTAGACCTTTATGACTTGCTTTGTAGGATTTACATCTTCATTTTTCTTGAATGGTAGTGTGACATAAAACTCAAGTCTCATCCACAAAGGGTAAAGACACTTTTGCAAGAATTCAAAATGAGATTGTACACATGAATATTCAACTATATGTTGTTGTATTGCTTTAATTGGAGAGATCATGAAGTAATTTTGGATTTTGCTCTAAGGAAAGAAATGTTGTGAAAATTGAAGTCCATCAAGATGTAAAAAGATTCATTTTTCTAAGAACTTTTGGATTAGGTCAAAACCAATAATGGCATCATTCCCAGGCAAATTTGAGGCTTGTGAGACACAAACACATTGGAAAAAATTTGGATCTTAACCATTTTGCTTATGGTTTCCATGGAAAATACTTCACTATTTGCAACCTTGAGAAATTTCATGTAAGGCTTCCAACATGAGGGATGCAATACAATTGGCCTAAGGATTAAGGATACTACATTCGTATAAATGTGATCAATGACCTTGATAAGACGGTCATATTGCTATGTAAAAAATTTAATTCAATAAGAGGCTGGGTGACTTACATTGATGAAGTTGGTAGGGTAAATACTTTATAGGAGTCAAACACTTGTTCTTCTTCTGATGTTGAGTTTGAATCTTGTAAAATGAAATCAAGATCTGAGTGTTTTGACTCAGTTTCAGAGAAAAACAACTCGATATCATAAGATCTAAGATCAATAATCTGCGAGATTTGATTCACCGTTTTTTTCTTCTTTTTATGTGGGCATGTTTTTGATAAATGCCCTTTTTTGTTATAGATGAAACATCTATCATGTTTTCAGTTTGAGTGTTTTTTGCAAAAAAATCTTTTTTAAGGAAAAGTTTTATGTCGTCTATTTCTTTGGGCCTAGGGCTTGTATCATTTGTGATGTTTTTTTTTTCTTGTAAGATAGTTACAATGAGAATCTTTATAGAAGCATTTGATTCTCAAATTTGGACGATCATAGGTTTTTTTGAGAGTTTTTCCAAGTCTTTCAACATTATATAAAAACTTAGATTTGCTACACAAGAGTTGTTATTGGCTAAGCATAATTTGATATAAATCACCAAGAGAAGTTTGAGCCAATGTTTTTCCTTGGAACTCTAAATATTTGAGAGTTTCACTCCTTAGTGGGTCTGGGAGTTGATTCAAGTAGGCTTGTTTTAAATTTAGATCATTGACTCCTTGAAAGTATAAAGAAACAAGCTCAAATTTTCTTAAAATATTTTACTAGGTCTTTTGGATTAAAAAAACAATATTTCAATTTGAAATATTCTCCACGAACTTGATTTACAATATGCTTGGGATATCCTATAAATTTTGTGTAGATTTGAAACATAAACAGGTTTATATCAAGAAGTGTTAATTGGAGTTGACGATATCCATCTAAAATAATCTACCATTCCTTTAGATCTCTGGTAAAATAGGCAACAAAGTTACATAAAACTTGTCTAATCATGGCGTGAGGTTTAAGCATCTCCATATTAAGCCATATAGTCATTTCGTGGATTTTGTTTTTCTGTTAGGATACATAGACATCATAAAAAATAAAATACTAGAATTTGAAATTTCCAATAAGAGGTGGTGGTTTGGATCTTGAAGGATTTCCTATAGGAGCTTGGTCTTGGTCTATAGTGGATTGAATATCTTCTATAAGGGGATCAATATTTGGTTTTGATTTGGACAGACCATAGCATTCTCTAATGAAAAATTGTGACGGTGTTTGATCAAAGGATTGTTGTTCAGAATTGTATGAACTAAAGGATCCATTAATATCTTCTAAACTACTTGAGGTGTTGTATAGTATGGTCTAAAAAGGAATATATATGTTGGAGACATGGTAGGGCTTGTTGTACCATTTATTATAGGTGTTGGAGTTGAACTTTCAAAGACTTTATCTTTTTTTTTTTGGTTGTAGAAATGGATTTGAAGTGCAATACATGACATGATGTCATTGTGAACTTCTTGGATGTGAATTCAGAGAGCATCAATTGGTTAGAGAATGGTTTGAGTTTGTGACTCTAACCTTTTTTCTATTCTTCTGGCTATTTGACTAATATCATTAAAAACTTGATTTTGTGCAACAATGTTCTAAGATCGCCAATTTAGGATAACTTCAACTGGTCTGATGGTTTCTTAGGTATCATCAAGCTAAATGGCTTATGGAGCATTGACTTTCCAAATGCATTTGGTCTAGGTAATTGGACCAAAAGTCTATTCTAAAAGAGGAAAATCTATTGGCTGAAACATGACAATCGTAGGAATAATAGGCAAAACCCACTTAGGTTTCAATTAAAGAGAACATTTTTTCTCATTGGTTTATGTAGTTGAGTTTTTAGCTTTGAACTAAGCTTGATTATTAGAATTTGCCTTCATAAAGGAGAATCATCGTAAGAATCCTTAAAGTCAGAACAATTGTCAGTCCATTTAGAAGAGAGAGATGAAGGCAATTTTGCAAAGAGATCACTTTTACCGTATAAACAAAAAAATCATATTTTCCAAAAGGATTCTAAGAAGATCATATCTTGGAATACCTGCCTTGTATCTCTTGTAAAAAAGATCTTAGGTATTCTTCTTTCTCCTCTTTATAGGGGAAAAGTGATCTCGTTTTTTTTTGTTGTGAGGATTATAAACATCCAATTGTTCAATGTAGGAAACACACTTATAATCTAGATTTTTTGGATCATATGGTTGAAGGAGATATATAGTTTGATCTTTAAGGGTAAAACCATAAACTTCTTTCTTTTTCAAAAACATAGGTTGATAGGTGAACTGTGTAAAAAAACATGGGGGTGCTGAAGCTTTATTAGAATGAAATGAAATAGATAATCTACCACTAAAAGTTTTGGAATAAAAAGGCCCAGTTAACTAGATAAGCTGAGTTGAAAAGGACACGTGATGCAGTTACTCATAAGCAGTATACCTCTATTTTGGGAAAAGTACTTCAAGTTTAAATTTAGGCATCTGCTTCAAGATAAGGGTACAATTTGGGACTTGGTTGGATTCCACATTAAGGAAAATGACATTATGTGTCCACTGAGGGGGAACAATATTTAGAGAGTAATTATGAACTCTATATGCAAATTGATAATGGATCGCAACCATTAGAGTTTGGTCTTATAGGATAACGCCTAAAATTTGCACTTGGAATTTGAGTGTATGGCAAAGTTATGGATCTTAGAAAGATATGCAAAAATTAGGAAACAAAGTCACCATCACTATTTCGACATTAAAGGTTGTCTAAACAGTACCAAGATTAGCCTGCTTAAAGTTTGGAAATCTAGTGTTAAGGAGAGTGATCCTTAAAGTAATAGGTAGACCTTTTCGTCCATGAAAGGTTAAAGCAAATTTGATGGATCCAAAATGGAGGTAAGTATATCCCTTAAAGATCCATTCATTTGTAAAGCAAGTAGGGTAATCTAAGGTCACATATTGTCCTACTTCAGTAGTTGGGAGCTCGTAACTACTAAAAGAAGTATTTTGAACATACTCTTTAATCTTTAGTGCTGACAGAGAAATCAAAGTGTTGATAGTTCGTGTTAGGGTTAATAGAGGCTTAAGGTAGTTATGAAATGGGTTAAAGAAGGTAACCTAGATTCATGAGGCAAGTGCTTTACTTCATACAGACTATCAATCTTATAAGAAATCATCTATCAAGAGTAGAAGTGGTAGTAACTAAAAAGGATGATTCTGTTGCTAGATTTGGAGATGACATTTTTTGTGATTATTTTGGTAGAACATCCCTAGTTAATATTAGCAGTTAAACACAGTTTGGGTATGGTATGAAAAGTTTAACTTGTTCTAGCTTTGATACCATAAGGGCATGGGACAAGCCCGTCAGGGCAAACTAGAGACCAAGTTATGTCTAAGAGAGTTAAGACTAAGTAATTGAGCAAACTGAGTTTGACCAAGACGCATTCTCACTCACTTTAGCATTAGGTCCTCTTAGGTTTTCTCTCTTACAAGGATACAGGACAAGCCTGTCCTCGCAAACTAAAGACTGGGGAATGTCTGGGAGAGTTAGAACTAAGCAATTGAGTAAACCAAGTATGACCAAGACATCTTCTCACTCACTTAGACAATAGGTCCTCTTAGGTTTTCTCTCTGCCACTTGATTGTTCTCTCACTTGACCTTTTATAAGGAATTAGTATAGCCCTGTAAATAATTTATGTTTTATAAGATCTTGTTAAGGCAAACACATAACATACTCTTGATATAAAGTAAAAAAAGGGTTAGCCAATATTAAAAAAAAAGGGTTATTCTACCAAATTGGAAAAGTTCAATCAGAGAGAGTGGAAAAAAAACATGTTTATTACAAAAAGGTTGATTTTTGTTTCTCAAATGCCTTCTCTTAGAAGGGAAGGATTTTTAAATAAAGAAATCGGCTTGGAAGAGTACAAGCCTATAACGTCATCATAAAAACATATCAATATAGAAAAAGGAAACAAAGGACAACTAAAGGATAAACATGATTACAGACGCATGTGATAAGGAGCAACAACAAACTAATTATACAACTTAAAACAACCATTAGTACAAAAAGAAAAGACAATTCTGACTAAAACTTAGAACACATGGCAATCCATTAAAGTGATAGTAAAGATAAAGTATTGGACCATCCATTATGTGATCCATGTTTTAGATAGTGTTTTTTCTTTTGTGCTTCCCAAAGAACATCATCAACCTGTAAAAAAGTGGTCCAGGGAATAGGGGTCTTGGGAATCTTGGAAAAAATCGTACAACTAAAGAATCTTGAAAAAAATGCAATCTAGCATATTTGGAGTCTAGCTTTTCTATGTGTAACATCCCTCCCTAGAAGTACTATCCATCGAAGGAGAAATGTTACGAATTAATATTCGTAGCATCTATTTTTTTTCTTATTTAAAAATACTTTAAAATAAATGCATCATTAAAAGTGTTTAGAAAGTATTCCAAGAAAACTGAAAATCTGGAAGCGAACAAAAGATGTATATACTCATATGAAAACTCATCTGAAAGCATCTGAAAACAAGGAGTAATCATATGCAACTGTATCATAATCTCAAAACGTCAAAAATCGATAAAAACATGCCACTGTATGCATGTAATATAAACCAGAGATAACCTGCTCCAGCTGGATCTACCTATGCTGACCTGACCCTGCCTCGCAGCTATCTCGATCACCTGTACCTGCAATTAGGAAAGAAAAGGGAGTGAGTGATAAGAACACTCAGTAAGGGGAAAAATTAAGTAAACTATCCTTTTTTTCCTGTTCTAACTCACTTTTGGGACTCAACCTCACATCTTAACCTTTATAAGAGATTGAGGGGATAATTTAGTTCACTCTTTACTATTTGGGTCATACTTTGTCCCATCTGGTGTCTATTTAATACTTTCTGGAAGCTAACTATAGGGATTTGGCACTTTTCTAAGCTCAAGCTCTTTTTCTTTCACTACACTATTTCTGAATCTGAATTGAGCTCTACTGCGAGCGGACCCTACTGGGGGTCTATGTCCTACTACGGACGTGTCCTACTGCGGACGTGCCCTACTGCGGGCGGTGTAGTGTAAAGTGCCCCCTCATAGTTTATAGCATACATACAGGTCTTATATTTTACTAAATTTGCTTCCATTTAATTTTATTCATAACTCACCAGACATTACTCTTAGGACGACCCCTAAATCTTGAGTCCCAATTTCTTTTTCTTATTTTTCTTTCTTTTTCTTTCCTTCTTTTCTTTCCTTTCCTTTCCTTTCTTTCCTTTCTTCTTCCTTTTCTTTCTTTCTTTCTTTCTTTCCTTCTTTCTTTCCTGCCCAGAATTGCAAAACACTGTTCACAGAACAGTCATTTAACAGGGCAACCTTCTTTTTCATACAATTTAACATCCCAAACGGTTTCTAATTCATACAAGCTATATATCGTTGAAAAGAGGATTCAAAGATCTTTCCAACGACCTATAATAGCACTCATAATTCATTCAATCAGGCAGTCAAAACAGCAGATAAATTCAGTGGCAAAAACTGCCTCCCCTGTTTTTCTTTAGTAAAACAGTCCTTTCGGTTTATACAATCTTTAACAGTCAAAATGATCTCTAATTCATACAAGCTATATATCATTGGAAAGAGGATTCAAAGATCTTTCCAACAAGATATAATAGCACTCATAATTCATTCAATCAGGCAGTCAAAACAGCAGATAAATTCAGTGGCAAAAACTGCCTCCCCTGTTTTTCTTTAGTAAAACAGTCCTTTCGGTTTATACAATCTTTAACAGTCCAAATGATCTCTAATTCATATAAGCTATATATCATTGGAAAGAGGATTCAAAGATCTTTCCAACAAGATATAATAGCACTCATAATTCATTCAATAAGGCAGCCAAAACATGGGACGAACTCAGTGGCAAAAACTGTAAATATTCTGTAACTTTCTGCCATGAGCAAAATCACATACATAGACATCCCAAATGGCAAAACAACATTCCTCAACATCAAAATCAACATATATAATATAGATCTAAGGAACCAAAACCCTAAAACATATCACATATCAAGGAGGAAACCCCTTACCTTATTTCAAGTCAAACCTTTGCAAGTTGGTTTTCTCCTCTTTGTTTTGCTTCCTTTATCATCAAGACAACTTTAAATCAATACCAAAACACTCTAACATATTCACATAATATGCATATAAACATAGATGAAAGGAGAAGGAAGGAGATCTTTGGTTACCAAAGCTTCCAAGTGCTTCATTTTCTTTTCTTCTTATTTTATCTTCTAATATTCCTTCAACTTCTTCCTTTGGCTTCAAGAAAGCAAAGAAAAGAACATGAAAGGAGGCTGCTGGAGTTTTTTTACGGGAGAAGATGCAAAATGATGGAAAAGTCTTCTCTTTCTCTTTATCTAATAAGCTTTATCTCTTTCTCTTTTTCTCTTTTCCCTTTTTGCCCTTTTTTTTTGCATTTATATATATATATATATTTATTTATGTATATATATATATATATATATATATATATATATATATATATATATAAAGCACACCCCTACATATATATATTTAAAATGAGAAAAATCTCAAAACAGGGTCAAAAGACATAATTACCCCTGGAATATACCTGAGGGTATTACAACTCTTCCCCCCTTACAAGAATTTCGTCCTCGGAATTCACAAAAACAACTCTGGATGCTTCTCCTTCATGGTTTGCTCCATTTCCCAGGTAGCCTCCTCTAACTTCTGGCTTCTCCACAAGACTTTTACTAGAGGAATCTGTCGGTTCCTTAGTTGTTTAATTCTTCTGTCAAGTATCTGAATCGGTTTTTCTTCATAACTAAGGTCTTCTGATAACTTAATATCTTCTGTATTCACAACCTGGGAATGATCACCAAGACATTTTCTTAACGATGAGACATGAAATACATCATGAATCCGGTCCATACTCTCTGGTAAGGCTAATCTGTAAGCCACTTTACCAACTCTCTCAAGTATCTCATATGGACCAATAAATCTGGGAGCTAGCTTTCCCTTCTTTCCGAATCTCATCAAATGCTTGAATGGAGCAACCTTTACAAATACAAATTCACCTACATTGAATTCCAAGTCTCGGCGTCGATGATCTGCATAGCTTTTCTGTCGATCCTGAGCCTGTTTTATTCTCTCCCTGATCAGTTGGACATCATCAATCATTTTCTGGGTCAATTCGGGCCCAAGGGATAGGGATAACACATCTCTCTCTCCTATCTCATCCCAGTGAAGAGGAGAACGACACCTCCTACCATATAATGCCTCATAAGGTGCCATCTGAATAGTCGTCTGGTAGCTATTATTGTAAGCAAACTCCACCAAAGGCAACATTTCTACCCACGTGGCTTTATGATCTAGGCAACAAGCTCTCAACATGTCTTCCAAAATCTGATTAACCCTCTCCGTCTGACCATCTGTCTGAGGATGATAGGCTGTACTAAATGCCAAATTAGTACCCAAGGATCTTTGGAGACTCTTCCAGAAAGCTGATACAAATCTTGTATCACGATCAGATACTATGGTCCTGGGTACACCATGTAATCTAATAATCTCCCTAACATATAATCTCCCCAACTGATCTGTGGTAGTAGTATCTTTGATGGACAGGAAATGAGCTGACTTGGTTAATCTATCAACAATCACCCAAATAGCATTACATCCATTCTGAGCTCTAGGGAGTCCACTAATGAAGTCCATGGAGATATGCTCCCATTTCCATTCTGGAATAGGTAGAGGCTGAAGTAACCCTGCAGGTCTCTGGTGTTCGGCCTTAATTTGCTGACAGGTGAGACATCTAGTAACAAACTCACCTATATCCTTTTTCATGCCTGACCACCAAAAATATCTTTTTAAATCTTGATACATCTTTACACCCCCAGGGTGGGCAGTGTAAAGAGAACTATGAGCCTCTGTAAGAATTTTCTGTCTCAAATCAGTTATCTGGGGAACATATACTCGATCTCTGAATTTGAGAATTTCATTCGATACTTGAAAATCTGTCTCAAGACCCTCTTGAACCTTTTGAAGTTTCTGTTGACACCATTCATCTTGTGTCTGAGCCTCTCGAATCTCATCTAGGAGAGTGGGTTGAATCTCTAACTTGGCGAGGGCCCCAATCACAAGCTCAATCTGCTCTCGGTCAATCTCTCTCTGAATTTCTCTCTGGACCGTCAATTGTGATATCATCACGTTTCTACTAAGGGCGTCTGCAACCACATTAGCCTTACCTGGATGGTATTTAATATCACAATCATAGTCTTTTACTAGCTCGAGCCATCGCCTCTGCCTCATATTTAATTCCTTCTGAGTGAAGAAATATTTGAGGCTCTTATGATCAGTATAAATATTACATTTTACCCCATACAAATAGTGTCTCCAAATTTTCAAAGCAAAAACCACCGCTGCTAACTCCAAATCATGAGTGGGGTATCGTGTTTCAAATTCTTTCAATTGTCTTGAGGCATATGCTATCACCTTGCCTCGCTGCATCAACACTGCTCCTAAACCACCATGTGAGGCATCCGTGTATAAATCATACTCAACTCCTTCCTCTGGAAGTGATAACACTGGAGCAGTAGTCAATCTTCTTTTCAATTCTTGGAAGCTTGTCTCACAGGCATCTGACCACTGAAATGGTATTGTTTTCTTTGTGAGGGTTGTAAGAGGTCTAGCTAATCTGGCAAATCCTTCCACAAACCTCCGATAATACCCTGCCAAACCTAGGAAACTACGAACCTCTTTGACTGTCTTTGGTCTTTGCCATTCAACTATTGCCTCAATCTTACTGGGATCCACTGATATACCCTCTGCTGAAATCACATGCCCCAAAAAGGTAACTCTATCTAGCCAAAATTCACATTTTGAGAATTTGGCATATAGTTGTTTCTCTCTCAATCTCTGGAGGGTAAACCTCAAATGTTGTTCATGCTCCTCTCGACTGCAAGAATATACTAAGATATCATCAATGAATACCACAATAAATTTATCCAGGCAGTCATGAAATACCCTATTCATCAAATCCATAAATACTGCAGGGGCATTTGTCAATCCGAATGGCATCACTACAAACTCAAAGTGGCCATACCTCGTTCGGAAAGCTGTCTTGGGTATATCCTTCTCTGTCACTCTCATCTGGTGATAACCAGATCTCAAATCTATCTTGGAGAAGACCACGGATCCCTTCAACTGATCAAATAAATCATCAATCCTGGGTAACGGGTACTTGTTCTTAACTGTGGCCTTATTTAGCTCTCTGTAATCAATGCACATTCTCATAGACCCGTCTTTCTTTTTCACAAATAGGATGGGAGCTCCCCAAGGAGAATGGCTCGGTCTGATAAAACCATGTTCTAATAACTCTTGAAGCTGTTTTTTCAATTCTTGTAACTCGGCAGGGGCCATTCGATAGGGTGCTTTTGAAATAGGTGCTGTGCCAGGTGCCAACTCTATGCTAAACTCAACCTCTCGCTCAGGAGCTAATCCCGGTAGCTCACTTGGAAACACATCTGGAAACTCACGTACCACTGGTGTTTCCTCAATAGTTGAGCCTGACTCAACTTTGCTCACTATATGAGCCAAATATCCTGTACACCCCTTTCTCAACATTTTACTAGCTTTTAACATACTGATCATCAGACTCCGGATATGACCTTCACCGAACTCGAATTGATCTCCAGAGTCTAGGTTAAATCTCACTTTCTTCTTTTTACAATCAATTTCAGCTCCGTATCTCCCCAAAAAGTCCATCCCTAAAATCATGTCAAAATCTGGCATTTCGAACACAATCAGGTCCACTAGTAACTGTCGACCCTGAATCATAATACTTTGTCCTAGTAGCATCATCTCACTAATGACTGACCCTCCATCAGGCAACTCAATCATAATCCTCTGGGCTATTCTGACAGGTTGCAACTTTAACCTCTCAAGCAAACTCTTGGCTATAAAACAATGAGTAGCCCCACAATCAATTAAAACATAAATAGGAGTATCAAGATAGAGAATCTGACCCGTGACTGCTGATGGGTTAGCCTCTGCTGGGCCCTGGGTGATCGTATAAACTCTAGCTGTAGCCCCTCCTATAGGCTGCTGCTGCTCTACTCTCACTGGGGCAGCTGTGCAGAAACGAGCAATATGTCCAGGCTGACGACATCTGAAACAAACTGCCTGACCTGTCAAACACTCTCCTCTATGGTGCTTCCCACATTTCTGGCAAGCTGGTATCTCAGGTCCTCTTTGTTTCTTTCCACTCTTCCAGTTCTTTTTCATGCCTCTGAACTGGAGAGGTCGTTTACCTTTCCTGTCTCGCTCTGGAGGAGGGCCTCTCTGTACTGAAGCTGAACCACTACTCACCGGGGGAGCTGGCATGGTAGAAGGAGGTGTAACTTTTTGCCCTGTAGTCTGACCAAACCTCCTCCTAACAAAAACCTCTGCCCTCAAAGCTCTATCAAGGGCCTCTGCATAAGTTCTGGGTGGCTGTGCCCCGGTCATAACGTCTCGAGCTATCTCTGGATCCAGCCCGTACACAAACTTCTGCATACGCCCCATTTCTGTGCTAGCTATCTCAGGGGCATACTGGGACAATTGATTAAACTTTGTGGAATATTCTTTTACAGAGTCTGTCCCTTGCACTAGACTGATAAACTCCTGGGCCCTGATACAAGTAACATCGGCGCCCCTGTACTCTGCCTCGAATCGGCGCCTAAACTCTGTCCATGTCATTTCTGAGACATTAACCGTCTCCCTGACTAAGTTCCACCATATTCTTGCCCCTGACTTGAAAAGATAAGTGGCATATCTCACTCTTTCTTGGTCAGTCATGTCAAACAAGGCCATGGCACTCTCTACTGATTCCAACCACTCTTCAGCTGCTAATGGGTCTCTTGCACCATCAAATTTTTGAGGTTGGTGCATACTAGGGAGGTTAAAAATAGGATGCAACTGAGTCCTCACTGGGGCTGTTGTAGATGCTGAAGTAACCTCTCTCATATCATGCCCCTGGATTGGCGGCGTATGAGCCGTCTCACTTCCCTGTGTAGGAGCACCTTTGTGCTCTCTCATCATCTCTCTGAAAATCTCTCGCACATCATGTGCACTGAGTGCCCCCTGGGGTACCTGAGGGGCTGCTCCTTCATTTTGGCCCCTCTGAGAGGGATCTGCTGGTGTTTGACTCATAGGTCCTGAAAATGAACACATTAGTTTCATAAAACTCAGCAGGTATAAATGAAAACTTAACTTACAGTGATCGGCTGCGAGGGTGGTCAGCGTGGCTGAAGGGTATTTTATCTCTGTGTTACTTTGATTACTCCATTTTGTTTTAGAAAACATCTTTTGGGTTCCAAAATCATGCTCTGATACCAACTGTAACATCCCTCCCTAGAAGTACTATCCATCGAAGGAGAAATGTTACGAATTAATATTCGTAGCATCTATTTTTTTTCTTATTTAAAAATACTTTAAAATAAATGCATCATTAAAAGTGTTTAGAAAGTATTCCAAGAAAACTGAAAATCTGGAAGCGAACAAAAGATGTATATACTCATATGAAAACTCATCTGAAAGCATCTGAAAACAAGGAGTAATCATATGCAACTGTATCATAATCTCAAAACGTCAAAAATCGATAAAAACATGCCACTGTATGCATGTAATATAAACCAGAGATAACCTGCTCCAGCCGGATCTACCTATGCTGACCTGACCCTGCCTCGCAGCTATCTCGATCACCTGTACCTGCAATTAGGAAAGAAAAGGGAGTGAGTGATAAGAACACTCAGTAAGGGGAAAAATTAAGTAAACTATCCTTTTTTTCCTGTTCTAACTCACTTTTGGGACTCAACCTCACATCTTAACCTTTATAAGAGATTGAGGGGATAATTTAGTTCACTCTTTACTATTTGGGTCATACTTTGTCCCATCTGGTGTCTATTTAATACTTTCTGGAAGCTAACTATAGGGATTTGACACTTTTCTAAGCTCAAGCTCTTTTTCTTTCACTACACTATTTCTGAATCTGAATTGAGCTCTACTGCGAGCGGACCCTACTGGGGGTCTATGTCCTACTACGGACGTGTCCTACTGCGGACGTGCCCTACTGCGGGCGGTGTAGTGTAAAGTGCCCCCTCATAGTTTATAGCATACATACAGGTCTTATATTTTACTAAATTTGCTTCCATTTAATTTTATTCATAACTCACCAGACATTACTCTTAGGACGACCCCTAAATCTTGAGTCCCAATTTCTTTTTCTTATTTTTCTTTCTTTTTCTTTCCTTCTTTTCTTTCCTTTCCTTTCCTTTCTTTCCTTTCTTCTTCCTTTTCTTTCTTTCTTTCTTTCTTTCCTTCTTTCTTTCCTGCCCAGAATTGCAAAACACTGTTCACAGAACAGTCATTTAACAGGGCAACCTTCTTTTTCATACAATTTAACATCCCAAACGGTTTCTAATTCATACAAGCTATATATCGTTGAAAAGAGGATTCAAAGATCTTTCCAACGACCTATAATAGCACTCATAATTCATTCAATCAGGCAGTCAAAACAGCAGATAAATTCAGTGGCAAAAACTGCCTCCCCTGTTTTTCTTTAGTAAAACAGTCCTTTCGGTTTATACAATCTTTAACAGTCAAAATGATCTCTAATTCATACAAGCTATATATCATTGGAAAGAGGATTCAAAGATCTTTCCAACAAGATATAATAGCACTCATAATTCATTCAATCAGGCAGTCAAAACAGCAGATAAATTCAGTGGCAAAAACTGCCTCCCCTGTTTTTCTTTAGTAAAACAGTCCTTTCGGTTTATACAATCTTTAACAGTCCAAATGATCTCTAATTCATATAAGCTATATATCATTGGAAAGAGGATTCAAAGATCTTTCCAACAAGATATAATAGCACTCATAATTCATTCAATAAGGCAGCCAAAACATGGGACGAACTCAGTGGCAAAAACTGTAAATATTCTGTAACTTTCTGCCATGAGCAAAATCACATACATAGACATCCCAAATGGCAAAACAACATTCCTCAACATCAAAATCAACATATATAATATAGATCTAAGGAACCAAAACCCTAAAACATATCACATATCAAGGAGGAAACCCCTTACCTTATTTCAAGTCAAACCTTTGCAAGTTGGTTTTCTCCTCTTTGTTTTGCTTCCTTTATCATCAAGACAACTTTAAATCAATACCAAAACACTCTAACATATTCACATAATATGCATATAAACATAGATGAAAGGAGAAGGAAGGAGATCTTTGGTTACCAAAGCTTCCAAGTGCTTCCTTTTCTTTTCTTCTTATTTTATCTTCTAATATTCCTTCAACTTCTTCCTTTGGCTTCAAGAAAGCAAAGAAAAGAACATGAAAGGAGGCTGCTGGAGTTTTTTTACGGGAGAAGATGCAAAATGATGGAAAAGTCTTCTCTTTCTCTTTATCTAATAAGCTTTATCTCTTTCTCTTTTTCTCTTTTCCCTTTTTGCCCTTTTTTTTTGCATTTATATATATATATATATTTATTTATGCATATATATATATATATATATATATATATATATATATATATATAAAGCACACCCCTACATATATATATTTAAAATGAGAAAAATCTCAAAACAGGGTCAAAAGACATAATTACCCCTGGAATATACCTGAGGGTATTACACTATGTCTCTTGTGTTAGGTTGGAAGATATTGAACATGATAAGCCTATCTTGTGTGGAAGAATTTGTTCTTGGGATACTATTGTAAATTAAGCTTTTCATAAAATTTATTTTTTACTACTGTAACTTTTGACTGTATTACAGAGGATATTTTTCCCAAGGTGTATCATCTGCTAAGAAAGCCCATATCTGTGTTGGAATTATTACGTTTGCTTTAGAGATTTTTCTTTCAAAATCACAATATTCCTAAGAGTATACCGATCTGGCTTTTTGAAGGCTATGGGAAAGATAAGCATATATCTAAATATTTGTGTCAAATAAAATCCTTTTATGATGTTAGAAAACTTATGCTTTTCTAGTAAAGAACAATATTGAGAATTGCGAACTTGGGCCTTGGGGAAAGACTGGTGTTTTAACTGGCATTGAAAAAATGTATATGTCCACCATAGAAGTGGGTAAAACCATTACAGAAAAAAATGGAATGGGATTAGGTTTGGAGAGCGGGGACCATATTCTACTTGCTTGAGCCAATTTATTATGGCTGGGTCAAGAAACTCAATGGCTATGGTATATCAAGTGAGAAGATATCATAGAAACCATATGACATTCCATGTAGACATTTATGAGAGAAAACAAAGTCATATAAGGAAAATTAGGACGAACACCCAATTCTCTTAGTGCATGACCCTATTTCTTCAATAACTTTTTCTTGGTATTGAAGCATGATTCTATGGAAAGTTTCTGTATGATCAAAGGGGAGTTCTTGGTAAAGAGAGGGGAATTCTGGTGGTAAGTTTGGGAAAGGGGGAGATTCAAGAATAAAAGACATCATAAAGATAAGGGGTAGTGAGGAGGTGATTACCAAAGAAGAGAAAGATATGACAGAGGCTTTTTTATGAAGAGGTTTCGTGAGAAAATTAGAGATTATATTATGTGGGCTTTTTATATGGTAAACTTTGAATGAGTATGGTGAGAACCATTGACTTCATTTGTCTAATTGAGAATTCGGGAGACTTTTGGATTTTGGTTCTAGCATTTTTTAGAATGTCGTCATATCCATTTTGAAAACAAAATAATGACCAACTAGGTGAAACTCAAACTTCTCTTTGCTTCTTCTGACTGTTAATATCTCTTTGAAAGTGGAATGATAGTTTTGATCAAATGATTTGAATTGTCCACTTTTGTAACAACAAATTCGTCTAACCCTATTGAGATCTTCAATAAGAAGGATTGACCAAAAATCCTGGTTAGCATCAATTTGAAGAATTCTTGTCTCTGTAAAGGGAATGTGTAATGGTGGGATTTTTGCGATAAGGGCTTTTAGAGTTTGGACCACTTGGGTTTGTGAGTTGGACCACATTGGAGGATTCTTCTTTAACATTTGGTGCAAGGGTTTGGTGATATTGCATTTGCAATTTAACTAATAAAATCAATTAAAATTTTCCAAAAGGTGAGGATGTCCTACTACAATGAAAATTACAAGCCAGAAATTCAAAAAAAAAGTTTCTGCATAATAATTTATAAATGAAACTGATAGTTTCCTTTAAAAGGAGTTTTAAAACTTTTTCTCAATCAATCAGACTTTCTTTTTGTTTCATCTATAGTTGATATATATTTTCTCTTCAACAAGTGTTTTTACATTTCCATAATTTTAAGGCAAAATTAGTTCTTGCCTCAGTGGAGGAATTGTAGAAAATAGTTATCATGGAAGAAAATATTCTAAAGCTGTTTTTTAGTGATGGGTGTTTGGTTTTGTTGTTTGGTTATTTTCCCCCTTAAAGAATTGTTTGGTCACATCAAGCGACTAGCAAGGTGAGTAACATACCACGATTAAAAATACTGTTTACATACAAGATATTAAACGCATCATCTACTTGTAAATTAAGATAAAATGTGTATAAAACATTTTTATCCAAAGTTATGAAAAAGCAAATTTTGACCGCTTTTATGACCTCTTTAAGTTACTTTTTCTATCTCTTATCCTTATAAAATCACATAACGTTATCTTTTATCTTTACGCATAATATTAACAATGGATGTAAGCCCTTAAGTAGGAAACAAAGTCATTTTAAATATTTTTTTTTCTTATTTACGAAACAATCAATTGTCGATTTCACTAATTTTTTCATCATTAGTGAAAAATTGCATTATTGAATTTTTATATTTCTCGTTCATATAGACTTTCGTATCAACAAGATCGGTTAAAAAAAAAGAAAAAAAGGTAAGAAAAACATATTTGGTATGAACATGAATCCCAATATAATCTTGTATAATTTCAATGTGATAGATAATTGATGATATGACTAAAAACTGAGTATATTAATTGTACTATTGAATATTGGAGGATGATGAAAACCTAACTCCAAATTGCTGTGTTTCAGAGAGTCCTGCTGCATCTGGCTAGACAAATACAAGATATGTGATAAAGCTTCAGCAGCATTTTCTTCAAGTAAAGTTTGACGAAGTAATCAAATTAAATCATTAATTTCTGATATTTTTTGTAAGATTATGACTAGTAATGAAGCAGATATGTTTGAGTGGAATAAGTTTTTTCCAGTTGTTAATCATAATTAAATATGAATTGACTGGGTTGACATTAATTGCTTTGGCCAATGGCACTAGGGTTTTGCAGTCAAAGCAAATATAATACATACATTGAACCAGGATCATATATATATAATCACTTGGATTCAGAAGTTTTAAATGTTTTGTACGTTTAAACATGTAAAATTTCAGCTTTGCCATTCTTTAGTGTTATCATTACTTTGACTTGTTCATCTAATCAATTAAAACACTGTGTAATTTGTTTCAGATTTGTCCGAAGCTTATCTAGTTCTGTAAAGTTGTTTTGGTCCTAAACCGAAATTGTAAGAGCAAGGGCACATGGGTTCCTTCTAACAAACCTCGCCTAAGAAATGGGATAAAAATTCAATTTTACCGTCTTACATAATAGTTTAAATAGTTAAAAAAAAAGATTTTATATTTAAAAAAACATAAATGAAAATATTTTATAATTTTTAAAATCAAATATGAATTTATCATTAAACCTAGATTCAGTGGCTGGGTGGGTTCCTCCTTGAAAAAATCAGAAAAACCAGAAATTAAATTCCACCCATTGTTTTTGACTTTGACTTTGTCCTTTGGGGGGTCTCTCAGTGATTCCACTTTCAAAAGCCATCGCCATAAACCATAAGCTTTTTTCTGTATCACCTTTTTTCCGCAACAGTTTAAAGCTCCCCTTGGCAATGTTCATTCATAAATTAAACACCAATTATTACTATTATTATTTATTTGTTTCTTTTTCTTCGTAGTAAAAAGAAATGAAAAAGATGCATCAAGAAAGTAAAACGGTAGCCATGATGTTCTCAACTCACCAACAGATTTTCAACTCTTAATAGATGTTTCTTTTGAAACTGTAAGCTAATAATTGCTCAAATAAATCCCAGTGGGCGGCATTTTAAACGTATGGTTTCGGAATTTCCATCTGTCTCTAATCCATTTTCCTTCAAGGGATTGAGATCCCCACCTGTAGACTTACCATACTTTTACAAAATAAATATTTATATTATGGGGACTCAAATTTGACATAAGTTTTCTTGGATGGAATCAAATTCTATGCGGTGAATAGTAATTGTTCATGAATGAATATATATATATTTATATCTCACATAGTTTCTTCCATTCCTGATCATTGTATTTCCAAACAATGACTCTAGACTTGAGGTTTGGGAATATTCTAGGCTAAAACACTTATTCTCACCCAAGGTTCTGTGCAATTCTAAACTCTTACACTATAATTTAAAAAAAACCCAAACATATGAATCAATTTTTGTTAAAATTTTTAGTTAGATATTTTTTGCATCATTTTTGCTTTATTTGGTCGGTTGTCTCTCATTGTTGGAATCGTTCGATTGGCTTTTCGTGTGACAAAGAGCCGGAGACAATGTCTTTGTCTCTTTGTTGCATGAAGAAAGGCAAGGATGAATTATTCATCCTCGTCTCTCTCCATCAGTGATGACAAATTATCTCTATCTCTTCGTCGCACGAAAAGATGACATCTCTTCATTATATGGCAAGCCGACTGAATGATTTTGATGGTGAGAGACCACTGATTGAATGAAGGAAACAGGGTGGGAAGAGGACATTGTTGAAAACACAATGGTAGCCAAACATGAGAGAAAAAAAAAACTTAGGTATGAGAGAAATAACCATTTTTTAAAACTAAAAATATTTATATAGGGATAAAATTGTTAGTTTTTAATATTATTATTAAAATGATTATTTTATCTTTATATTTAACTAAAATTTTTAATAAAAATTAACTTAGTGGAACTTTAAATTTTTATAAGTTAATTGATAAGACTTTAAAATTACTTCCAACCTTGGGTGGGAACAAGTCCTTTGGCCAATATTTAATGCATTGATAAGCTTTGAAAGTTAATTGGGGAGACTTTGAAAGTACATCAAACCTTGGGTGGGGACAAGTCCCTTGGCCAATATTTAATGCGTTGATGAGCCATTTCCAAATGAAATGACTTGTTTAATTGCGTGGAATGTCTAATAATTGCTAAATTTGTAAATTCCTGTGTTTCTTTTTTCAAAAGACGTTTTGAATTTTGATGCTTCTTACGGTAAAGAGAATTTGAAGCGAAATTGTGATTATAGTAGTTATACGTCATTGAATTATTGGCAATATTATATGTATTTAATTTTTTAATATTTAATTAAATATTTAAATATAAGTGTATATACAAAAAAGATTAATGGGGTTGATTGATCTCTTCAACTTTAAAAAATTTTCAGATATACCTTAAAAGTTTTAGTTGATATCTTTAATTTTGAAAATTTTTTAAAATAAAATCCTTATAATTTAATAGAATTTCTTCTAAGTTTTATTCTTTCATTATTGTCTCTCTTATATTTTATTTTTATTCAATATAATCTATTAAATGTTATTTTTGAGTTGATCATTTTTTAAATATTATATCATTATATAATTATGTATTATTTTATTATTAATTTAAAATTATTCTATTATATAATAATATATAATCTAAATAATATCCAAAACTGATGGTAAATAATTTTACTGTTGAATTATTTGTTCTTCTTCTAGTCTGTGAAAGTTGGTATAGTGCAGAGAGTTTTTACTAATTAACTGTGTTTAATTATAATTAGTACACCCATTCGGGTCAGAATTTAAATCTATCATGAAGTCCTGCCGAATCTAACAAAAATTTGACAATGCCTAGGTGATGAGACAGTGGGGTAGAAGAAAAGAATATGTCAAGCTAATTAAGTAGCCTTTTACTGTTAGTAGCTTTGTAAAGGAAAGTTGCCAGGGGCGATGAATTACTGTAAGTAGCTTTTATTGATTAAGAAATTACGCTACTTGGTTTCTTTTTCACTACATAGCCTTGTTTAATTACTATCTTTAGTAAATATATAATACGGCAGATTCATGCACATCAATTTTGTAAGTGTATTAATTTATTATTGTTAAACACTTACACTCATCTATAAATGCCATTAAACTATTTAATTAATCTATTTTATTAAATTAAGATAATAATTAATATTAACGAACCTTACCAAATATAAATGTATAAAGCAGATGTTAAATCATCCCACTTGTTTCTTGTTTCAACCATCTATTATTTTTCATCAGAATCCTGTGGGCAAAAACATCTGAAACTCAAGACATCATGATTGTTTCTGTTGATTAATTGCCTTGTTTTCTTAAAACACCTGATTAACAAGTCATTAACAGTGATTAGCATAATTATGAAAGCTTTAATCAGTTGTTGGTGTTGGTGTAGGTGTAATAAGTAAATATATAACACCATAATTGACGTGCACTAAGAGAGAGGAAGGGCGAAGAAAACAGTATGCGGGACAGGAGAGTGTGGAGACAGAAAACATAATTGGGGAATGGAGAAAGTGAAGATGAAGCAATAGCCATGTGATGTAGAAGATGGTACGTAGTAGAAGAAGTCTAACAAAAAGCTGGAAAATGGTGGAGGGTCCTGCACATTCCACATGCTCGCATTACTCCTACCAAATCTCTCCATTGATGATCACCAGCACACCATGTGTGGCTCTTCCCCACTGTTGCAGTCAAAGAGAATTTTCAGAGTTTCATATTCTAACCTAGTGCACGTAGATTATAGCTTAGACTTTAAATAACAATTGGGTTGACAAAGAACAGTAGAGTCAAATGAAAAATGGAAAGGTTAATAGAACAGCATGGAAGAAATATTAATTTATGCATCTAATAATGTTTGATTATGGTTAAAGAAGTGACACACGTATGGGAGAATATATGGCTTATATGTCTTACAAATTGGCTTGTCATATGTGTTAATGGATTGTCGGTAAAGCCTTAAAAGCCCGTGTTGGATTAAAGGTGGATTTAAAATTTAATATTAATTAATGACCACATAAATTGTTACTTTGTCGGGCCCATTCAGGTTAGATTAGAATTGAATTTATTCAAATTCGAGTTTGAATGAGTTTAAAATGAGTTAACTTCAAACGAGTTCGAGCTAATTCGAGCCCATAATTTCGAGTTCAAACTACTTGTGAAACTTGTAAATTAAAAATTTTGATACAAAACGATATCATTTTGATTAATATATATTAAAACGATGTCGTTTTAATAATAAGTTAATTAAAGTTTGAGCTTAAATTGAAATTAAACTTGAACTCAAACTCGTTTGAGTTTAGCTCAGTTTGAATTTAACCGTAGCGCCCATGCAACAAAGATTACCTGCAATACAGCCTTATCATTATAGAATGGAGAGACGGATGAGAGGCCAATATGGGATCTTGCGGAGGACCACTGTAACAATACCTGGAATGTGAATGATCTGCTTGGTTTAAAGAACTGATTTTAATTAAATTGAAAAAAAAAAGGTTCTAAGATATTCTAAATCAAATCAAACTATTTTAGGCTTCAAACCAACCCAAATCAAATTAACTAAACAAATTCGATTTGATTATATTTACTTTACGATTTGAATTTATTAAAAATCATTCAGTTTCAAATATTTTGTACTTAATAAATAATAATTGAATTATAGTTATTTAAAATATAAAATAAATATGAAAATACATATATAATATACATATGAAAAAATGACTATATATATATATATATATATATAAACTTATTCACAAACGATAACATATTATCATGCGATTGAGTATTCCTTTAATTTAAAATTATCTGATTACATGATTACATGTCATTGTTTATGCACATAGTTTTATTATATAAAGAAAAAGTTATACATCTAATTGTTTATTAAAAATTTTTATCAAACATTATTATATATATATATTTTAAAAAATATAATTTACAATTTTGTTCAATTTGAAATCTATCAAACTATAATACAAATTGTAAACGAGTTTTAAATATAAACTAAACTGTTTTATAAAATAAATAAAATCAAATCAAATTTGATCAAACTATAATTTTTGAACTATTTGATATCAGTTTTACGGTTTAAATCGAATTACTCAAACTATAAACACTTGGTCTAATTATCACCTGGTAATATCATGTTTTGGTCTGCTGCTGCCTGCCAAAATACTGGACCCTCCTCCTCCAACCAGTTAGGCCAGAGTGGCCCAATCTGTTCACGATGGTTGCCCGCCCAGCAACATTGGACACATGCCCCTCACAATCTCTCACTTTGTCACCTGAATTGCTCATGGCTTTTGCTTGCAGGTTCACTTATCAGTTATCCTTCTCTTTTAGTGGTTTTAGACATTGTCAATAAAATTTAGCCCTATTCTTTTGGATATATAGCATGCACATGTATGTATGTTGTGGTTCTACTTAAAACTATAGCCAAAATTTATGGAAACTGTTGTAAATTTAGGATAGGATTTCAGATTACCATAGAAGATTTAATAAGAAAGAAGATATAGCACAATAGTTTACTTGGTTCGGGTTTATTAAATGAAAGTACACAAAAGCTCTTCAATCTTACATAGATGATAGAATCAAGAAGTACACAAAGACTAACAAATTTCTCACCGGACATAGCCGGAATCGAAGAGCACATAGAGATTTTCGGAACCCTAACAGGGCACCCGAACAACTGGAAAAATTGGATCCAATCTATTTATGTATTTCTTTGTATGGTAGTTGCAAGAAATATCCGGAAAGAATAAGAAAAAAAGTAACTAGCTACATGACAAGCTTTATATATGAACATATATAACAAAATTCAGAAATTACTCTTGAATTTATATTATTACAGAATTGTACATGAAATCAATAAAATTGATCTCTAGATAGTTCTTTGAAAAGCTATCATTCATATTATTTTGAAGGATCATTGACGAAAAAAAAAAAATTTATACATTTAAACATGATTTGTACATTTTCAATACGACAAATTTCTCCTTATTATTATGAATAATATTATACATACTTACTTTGAATATACAATTAAATATATATTTATATGTTTCATTATCTAATTGGGTATTATTTTATCTTTAATTTAAAATTATTTAATCATGTAATGATACACATTAAATATACAATAAAACTATGTGTACCCACTTTGGGTACACATTTATATGTGTCATCATGTGATTGGATGATTTTGAATTAAGAATAAAACAATAACCAATCATATGATGACAAATATGAGTGTGTATATATTTGTGTATCCAAAGTAGGTACACATAGTATTGCTCTTAAATATATACTTATTTGAATATTTAAGGCAGGTACATATAATTTTATTAAATTACTATTATTATTATTTAGTAATTTATTTATTCATGCTTTCCTTTTTGGCAAGGGCTACATAGTTCATTCCTATTTACAGACAATCTGTCACCATGATAGCTCTAAGATAATGATATCTCGCAATGCTCTTAAGCGTTCATTCAAATTTGGGAAAAAATGGTAATAAGGCGATTGATTTATAGTAATATGCACAAATACGTAACACATGATGGTTTAAATAGGCTCGAAACTGAATTAACTATTCATTCTAAAAATGGCAATATTTATAATAGAATAAGAAAATTCTTGCACTATCCCATTTGTTCTAAATCGCACGAACCAACTTTCCAGTACCTTTAAAGGTTTCTGCTCGACCCTCAATTCTATTACAAAGTGCATCACCATATCACTTTAAAAACTGACAAGATTTTTCGCTTGGAATCAACTTATTACTAAACTTCTAATTCTTCACATAATATGTCATTTCCCTCTAAATCTATTAATAAATCTTAACCTAACTTTCAAAATCAATAGGTACGTTTATCGTGGAAAGCGAATAAAATACACAAGAGAAAGATTGTTAGACTAATTAGTGAACAATAATATTTATACACAATTTTGAACATATAATTTGGTACTTAGATGATGTATAATCATATGATTGATTGTTACTTTAATTTTAATTTAATTTCATCAAATTACACAATATCACATCATCTAAATATTATATAAACATTTTTCACAAACAAACACTTAAATTATCACAAAACACAGTTTCAATGATCTTTAAAGCAACCCTTATTGATTATTTTCAAAAGTGTTAAGTTGTTTGGATGATGTGTTATTCACAAAGATTTAGAGAATACAATAAAACTGTATATACACTTTTGAATATATATATGATGTGTTATTATATGATTAAACGATTTTGAATTAATAATATAGTACAATGCAATGACATAATGATACATCATCTATATACCTAATTGTATATTAAAAAATGTGTGCATATAATATTGTTCTTAGATAATATTACTGATAGTTAGCCTTGAAGAGGGAAGTCAAAGGTATTCTTTGTGATTTTTGCTTCTGCCGACATTGCTACCTCCGGAATGAAATTAATCAAGATATTCATACTGTTATCTATTGTTAGAAAAATTGATAGAAAGCACACTACACCCACATTTTGTATCTATGTGAAGATCATTCTTGAAAGGAAGACTAATTCCACCCGTGTGCGTATAATAGATTTATTTCAATTATATATGCAACTGGTCCTAGGGCTAAAACAAAGGAAAAACAATCTAAGAACATAATGCAAATGAGAGAAGGTTCTCAAGGTGAAGTAGGTTCACCCTCTAACTTCTCTAGCTTATATATGAATTAGATTAAATATAAATTATCTCTTACCTAGAAAATCAAAGGAACATGGAGAGCCTCCTGGTTTTCGCTTTCTACTAAATATATATATATATATATGTATAACAAGAAGCTGATGGTACTTCATTCGATGATCACCAACTCATCTCCAGTTAATGCATTCTTGATCCAAAGAGTGTAGTTCTTTACAAGCTTTTAAAATAGAGCGCTTTCCTTTCCTTTTAATGATCTCTCAATAACTATATAGTCTTACCTAAGTTATATATCTACGGGAAGAAAATATATATTGCTTTTGTAAATCCCAGTTTGGAATACATGAAACAGTACTCGAATGAATTCCACCTCTGTACACTATATTTTCTATATACTAATTCATGAGTAAATATGTGTGTGTGTGTGTGTATATATATATATATATAGAGAGAGAGAGAGAGAGAGAGAGAGAGAGAGATACGGATAGAAGGGTGTACTTATTAAAGATTTTGACCAAGTCGAAGCTCCAAATCCAGTTCATCTTCCTTCATAATTACTCTATTTACTTGATCATCTTCAACACACGTTTGGCCGATTCCCAAACTCAAATTTCCACCCAAAACCTCTTCATTTGTGCTTGAAGACTGCGGCCTTGGCAGGAGAAACTCTCTATCGTTTTGGTGAGTAATTGAAGGTCTAGGGCTAGATGCCGATGGTGGGTTATACATGAGAGGTTTCCTTTTAAGCTCATAAACGGCTGAAATCGGTGGAATATATCTAGGGTTCAAGTGCTCATCATTAATAGCCATGGGTTTCTTTGAAAACGAGGAACCAGTAACTTGCTTGCGCTTGGCTCGATCTTTTCGATGTATGTTCATGTGCCCTCCTAAGGCCTGAGCGTTGGTGAAGCCCTGCTTGCAAAAAGTGCATTCATAAGAGCGTTTGGTAGCCGCCGTGTCTTCTTTGACTTGTACAAGGCAATCATTTTCTTCGCTTGATGTATCTGAACTTCCTTGTTTCCCTGCTGATTCCATGTCGATCGAAAATCCCAATTGGTGAACAACAATTTTTCAAAAATTTCTTGCTTGGAAGTGTTATCAGTCTAACACAAAGGGTTCAGGATGTGAGAGAGAGAATTAAGCAAAATGAAGGTTTGTGGCCTAGAGACAATTAGATGACATTGGCTTTGCTGTGTATTTGTATTAGGAGAGAGACAGAATTTGTCGTTTCCAATTGGAATTTTCTTCTCAGACGGCTATGTAATAGTTTCACATCAAGTAATTTATAACCCTTCATTTTTTAATCTCTATATTTCTATGTTCTTTCATGATCTCTCTCTTTCTCTTTATCTAACATACTTTTTGCTATGCGGGAAAAACCTACCCTCCATAATTGTCCTAAGTCAACACTTAGCTATCAAGTGACAAGTATCTAATGCGACAAATATATGATATAGATGTAATATCTCAACGATCTCACACACTATTATAAGCGTGCAAACAATTTGTGCCAAAAATGTGATAATGATTTACGTTATCTAAACAATTATAACTACACATCGTTAATAGGTGGATTTCTATCTGGATACATTAAAAAGAATATCTACTTTAAGTAAGAAAAAATTTGAACTATTCAATTATGATTATGTGTCCTCCATTAGATGAAGTACTCAAATTGCTAGTATAGACAGTTAAGTATAATCATCATCTATCGACTTGACAAATTGTGTTGTGTTTGTATTGTTTAAGTGGTATATCAAATGCAAAGAAACTAAGCTAATCAAATAGCATGCATCACATTAAATATAAAATGGTGGGCTGCACCCTATCATCTCTAATATGTATTGATCTTGACTATGCATGTATTCTTATGTTACTCAAATAGACATGTAGACAAAGAAAGACCTCCAGACACCACATGCCCCTAGATGAAGACAATGCCCTCTCCACTTGGGTATAAAAACCAACTAAGAGACAAAGGCATGGCAATGGATCCTCTATTTTCAATTTTTTTTATCAATCTCCAAGCCAAAATGAAATTCTATTAGTACTTAAGAATTTCTTTAAAAAGCTCTTAGACTCATTTTATAAAAACACTGTATAATTGTTAGATTGATAATATAGCAGTGAAAGTAGGTTTTGCTTAGACAACTAAAATCACTTTAAAACCTCTCTCTTACATCATGGGTCCAATACTTTGTGTTTTCACACACAAACACTCTCTGTCACAATTTCATTGCAACTCTCATAAAGCATCTCCAGATAGTTATGCTATTAGGTTAGCGCACTTTCCTGGATCGTCAGTTTTATTTTGAGTTGGTGTAGCCTTCATGCATCAAGGGTATTTCTTAACACAATTTGTACACTCTTTGCAAGTCTCTCTGAGTAGCTTATGTACAATTTCATATAATTTCCAACAAATGACAATCGGCATATATACCAATGTAGCCCACAAGAATGAAGCATAGATACAGCAAATTGAATAAATATATCCCTATTGAATTGAAAAGGGATAGTGAGAAGGCTTACAAATTGGTAACACTTACATGTGCTATATAACTCCCAGACAGCTCACCAAAAAGAGATATCATATCAATAGCTGATACATATGCATCATGTCATACCTTCATCTTTTATATACACATGTGATCATCTCACCCTAGTAATTAAGATGAGATACTAAAGCCAAGCAAGAATTGATTGATTCAAAGTATTTTGGACAATTTGTTTCATAGGGTTGATAGGCAGCATGTTATGAGCCAGAGATTCTGCAAATACTTTTGCTAAAGAAGAAATGGTTGCGCATTAGTCTTGGAACAAGAACTAATTTTACTTGGATTATTAATTAACGCCAAGTTTAAGGCTCCAGCTAATTGCATTCTATAATTCTTGAGACCAAATCCATCTACATCGATCATCAATAATGGCATTTATTAATTCTAATGTTTAAGTGTCCATATGTCTCTAAAGCTTTCATTTAATACCAAGTGCAAAATCTAATAAGAGATAAGCAAGATGGAATCCAGGTGGCCGGGGAACCAGTTCAAAAAAGAATGAACTGATGTAATTTCAGGATAACAAGGAATCTCTTTCCCTCCACGGAAAAAATTTCTCTCCCCTTCTCTACCCTATCCCACCCCACCACTAGAAAAAAATAATAGAATATTTATTTAGTATTAAAATATATTTATAATAATTTAAAATTTTTAAGTATAAATAAGGATTTCAAGAATGTGTGGTGAGGGGAGGAGCTAGAGACGTGTTGAAAATATATTTATTCCCATCCATATCTTGTCTTGCCCTTAACTATGGGAATTTTAGTTATCTATGTCCCTACTATCACTTTATCGGGAATCCTTTTCCTATTCGGGAAGAGACATACTGAATCTCCATCTCTAGTTATCATCAATGCAAAATCTAAATTAATAAAACATATACATCTCTGATTAGTGTGTAATGTGTATTTCCAAATGCATGTTTAATTAGGCGGTTCTTTGGATAGAAGACGGCCAAACAAGAGGCAGGCATTGAATCGGCTACGTTTTTGTTCAGAATTGATCAGTAATACAATGTTAGACAATTGGAATTTGATAGAAGGGCTTAAAATGACAGCTTCGTAACAGCTATATTTCATTCTTATTTAATGCCAGTTCATATTTCATGCTTCATTGTTACCGAAATTGATTAATTTACATGCGGAACCAAATAAAAGTGCAAGTTTCACCTATATATATATATATATATGTTTGATCAATAAAAATGTTTCAGTGATATTTTGGTCCGTTTCTGCGATTTTGACGAAGAATTTTCATACTGTAACTAAGGCCAAAAAACCATTTCCCACCCAAGGTTTGATGAAATGACAAATTCTCATCCATTAATTTAGAGAAAGCCAAACATCCACCCATAAACTTTTACTGCTAATGAATTCTATCATATATAAAGGTAAAATAGATCATTTATGAAGTAATAAAAAAAAATCCAACTTTTAATATATTATTATAATACAATTTTTTATTATTATACAGAAACAATATTTTAATATTTATATTAGATTTGTTATATAACAATATTTAGATTTAAATTCAAGAAATATCAAAACTCTAACAATTGATCCATTAAACAATGAATTTATAACTACTTTTAACATTATTTAACATACTTAAAACTTGTCCTAATTCAATATTTTTAAAAAATCTCCAAATAAACATGCTAAAACCAATGGAGAGTTGTATATTTCAAGCCCAATTTCTTCACTTTTCGACTTGATTTCAGTAAAAACCAAAATCACTTTTTGGGTATCTTTTCCTTAAATCAAGAAAACATACATATTTCTTAATTATTTTATTTTTAATCTAATAAGACAGAAGAAAACTCTATTTTAAAAGGAAAAGAGAGAGAAAAAGAAGAAAAGACTTTGCATATATAAGAAACGAATATGAATGTAAATATGTAGAGGAAATAGAGAGAAAATTTCAAAATAGGAATATAATTTTTATTTTAGTTTCTTAGTACTTATCAGTCTTATGAATATGATTTTATTTTCATTATTTATGTCTCATTAAAAAACAGTTTTTTCCTCGTTAAAAAAATTTATTTCCATTATTTATGCCTCATTAAAAAAATTCACTAAAAAACATTTATTAATGAAAGAAAGCATACATATTTTTTGATAAAAGGTAAATTAGTAATTTATTTAAAATTAACAGAATATACTAATAGAATTATGGATAGATTGGGTATTTAGCTTTTTCAAAATTGATGGAATGTGAATTTTCCATTTCATCAAACCTTGGGTGGGATGTTGTCTTTTGACTTTTTAACTAAATAAAAAGGAAGTCGGATGGGATGATATGCTGACTCTAGAAGGGTAGGGTCAATAGTGAGCTGGCTGGACTGAATTACCTAATTTCTGAATTTGAAAGTTGTTTTTTAATTTGGTCCAACTTAAACTTGATAAGGATTTTGATTAAGGATGACAATGGGCTGATGAGTAGAGTGTGAATGTCCTAATCTCTGTTTTCACAGGGAAAATTCTTTTCCATTTTTTGTTTTTATCTTTACTCCATCACTGATATAACGATAACAGAGAATCTTCGTCATTTCATCATAAGGAGAATTTATCCTTTTTTTTTTTCATAAAAAAGTTATCTTTTCTATTTTTTTATTTTTATTAAAAAATAATTAAATATTTATTAAGTATCAAAATATATTATTAATAATTTAATATTTAAAGATTTAAAAGATATATTAGAGAAAAGATGAAATGAGAAAAGAGTAAATTAGAAAAGGATGAACTAAGATTATATTTATTTCTATTATTGATTATAAAGATTTTAACTGTTTTTATTTCTATCTATGTTCTATCAAATAATCCCCCTTTTAATTGGAAAAAGATAAACCAAAAATCAGATTTGAAAGACGGAATTGCCAACTATAATTTTGAATGGTGGCTGCCACTAGTTTTTGGAGATCAATATAAATAATAGACAAAACTTGGCTTTCAGATTGTAAGGTTTTTATTACATCGTAAAAAGACAACTCTGATGTATTTGGTAGATTTTTCCACCACATGGAAGAGACTTTGGCCAAAAGATAATGTGAAAACATTAAATGTATTTGAAAAATTGCTTTAAAAATTGGTTATCTCACTGATTGGAGGGGCGGCAAAAAGTTTCTATAAATACATCCCCCTCTCTTCATTTGTAACATACACATCTGATAAAATTTTCATTCCAACCCTCCCAAGTTTTGCTTCCATTCTTCAGCTTTTCATTTTTATTCTGCTTGCATCTACTTCATTTATCTTCTATTTAAAGTTTATTTTAATTATAATATCGTTTACTCATAATTTTTTATCATATTTATGATATGTTATCAACACAATTAGTTCAAGTATATTTTAGTATTAATTATCTTTCAATTATGTTGTTATTTTATTTATATATTATAAATACAAATATCTCAGTTATGATATTATTCTCTTTGCAAAATAAAAACTATTGATGTTTTAATTATTGTTATCTTTTATTTAATTTTTCATTTATAATTATATTATATTTACAATCTGAAGTTTGTAAAATTATGAATTTAGACCTAAAGTCTTGAATATCATAAATCTGGACCTAAAATCTTGAATATCATTTGTAACCTAAAGTTTACAAAAACATGAATCTAGGCCAGAAGTCTTAAATATTATTTGAATATTTGTTTTTATTGTAATAATTGTATTCAATTTGCAATCTAAAGTTTATAAAATTGTGAGAATATGTATATGGGCCCGAAGTCACCAGTTTCATCAAAATATTTATTTTATAATACCCATATCATATTTGCAACATAAAGTTTGTATAAATTGTGGAAAAATGTGGGCTTGAAGTCCAAAATATATTCTAAATACTAATTACAAAACTAGAAGTTCTGTAAATATGAGATAATATATGAAACTAAAGTCTCCAAAAATTAATCTCAATATTTCTCTCACAAAATGAGTTGTTTTGTAAATATGAGATAATAGTTGAACTTGAAGTTTCAAAGATTAACTCATATATATTGTCTACAAAATCAGAAGTTTTGTAAATATAATAATATTTGAATCTGAAGTTTTTAAAATTGGATGGATAATATTAAATGAGTTTTTTATACGATTCTCCACCTAAAATTATGAGCTTTGAGAAAGTTATTAAATAAAATATTCCAAAAGGTAAATCCAAGAATATTATTTTACTAGCATCACATCCTCAAATGATTGCAAGTTGAATATGAGGATATAATGATAAATCTACTAGATTCCAGAAAAAATTTAAAAGATAAATTTGAATATTAGATTCAATAATACTCCAAATGACACTGTAATTTAGTAAATTATGTAATATTCAAAATTTTTCCTTGATTGAGATAATGTGGAAGAAAAAATATTCTTCATCTTTTATTTCTTTATAATAATATGTTCTTGAAATAATAATATCGAAAAAAAATTTGAATTGTTATTTTCTAGTTAATGAAAAACTATCAAACTCGCCCCATAAGTATTACATTTTTCCTTGAAGTGAACGTAATTACTAGAAGTAGTTATCATGTGTATGAGTAAGATTATGGATGAAATAATTTTTGATGGATATAATAGAAAATCTTAGTCATACCACAAGAAGTGGACTACGACTAAAATGAAATAAAAAATAATGTAGAGTAAACCACAAAACAATAGACGTTGGTTATGTACCTATAGTACACACAGACATTGAGTGGATCTATATTAAACATTAACAAGAATTAAATTTTTGATAATTTAGATTTTGTTGATCTAATGAATCTTGGTATTTTAAAATTTCTTTCAAGAATAAAAATATAAGTTACTTGAATAGTGACATGAATGTCCAAGATTTTTATAATTAAAATCTATTATATAAAATTATTTTGGAGTCATGAATATTATTTTACGTTTTATTATTATATTCTCCTTCCTTTCAATATTTTGTATACATTATGACTAACGTAATTTTTAAATGAAAGGAAATAAGCTTCAAAATTGAAGCTTTGACTTTAAAAGCTAATGATGAAGATATGTGTTTGATGGATAGCGTAACAACGCACACAATTCTCAAGAAAAATGTTTTTTCTTAACTTTAACACCGATTGAAGCTAATAAATTTAATTGAAGACTCCAAAAGAGTCACAATTTTGCTGAAAAATATGACCAAATTAAGCATCAATGATGTATTATATTCAAGTAAATCCAGAAGAAATGTACTTAGTTTTTAAAATATAAGAAATAATGGTTATCACATTGAAACTATAAGTGAAAATGGTGCAAAATTTATTTGTATAATTGATAATGCCTTTAGAAGAAAGCTTATATTAGAAAAATTGTCCGTTTTATTATCTGAATTGTATTATATAATCATAAAAATAATTAAAACTTACACAATATCAAACTAGAAGTTCTTTGATTCAAAAGTTTTATGTTTTAGCATGACCGTCTAGTCACCCAGGATCTATAATAATGTGTAGAATTATTGAAAATTTATATAGACATATATTAAAAAATCATAAAATTTTATTGTTCAGTGAAAAATTCTGCATTGCCTATATACAAGGCAAATTGGTAATTAGACTATCTCTTAGAAAATTGGAGTTTAATCCTCATCATTCCTATAAATGATTCAAAGGGACATATATGGACTCATTCATCCACCAAGTGGGTTATTTCGTTATTTTATAGTTTTAATTGATATATTGCATGATGGTCTCACATTTGTTTATTGTCAACTTAAAATGTTGCATTTGCTAAACTGTTAACACAAATTGTCAAATTAAAGATATATTTTGTAGATTATTCGATCAAGTCAATATAGCTAGATAATGTTAGTGAATTTACATCTAAGACATTTACTGATTATTGTATGTATATAGGGATTCAATCAAGTCCTCGTATGTCAACACTCATAATAGATTAGCTAAATCTCTTATCAATCGACTTCAGGTAATTACACATACTTTATTACTAAGAACTCAATTATCAATTTCTATGTGGGGACATGTAATATTACATATTGTAGCATTAATTCACTTGCAACCTTCTTTTTATCATTAATATTCTCCCCCATAATTGGTTTTTAGTGACCAACCTAATATATCTCATTTGAAAATATTTGGTTGTGTTGTATATGTCTCCATTGTGTCTTCTTAATGCAAAAAAATGGGAACCCATTGTCATTTGAGAATATGAATTAGATATAATTCTCTATCCATTATCAGGTATTTATAGCTATTAATAGTTGATCCTTTTACTACATGATTTACAAATTGTTACTTTGATGAGATAATATTCCCACCTTTAGAGGAAAAGAAAATACTTCCTGAAGTTAGTCATGAACTTACTTGGTATATACTTATCATGTCTCATCTAGATTCTGACATATTCCAAAGTGAAACTAAAGTACAGAGGATAGTGCGTTTACAAATTATTGTCAACTAAATATTTGATGCATTTGTAGATATAGTAAAAGTGACAAGATCACATGTACTAATTGTCAATGCACCAACAAGAATTAATCTAATTGTTGAACAGTTCATTCGAACTGTGATTGATCAATTTATTGCATGCTAGAAGTGTGTAAGACCTATTGGATGGAAAAACACTGCTCTTTGAAAAAGAAAGACAAATAATCAAACAGATATCAATCATAATGATCATAAAATGAATGAAAATCTATATTCTCAATTATTCCTCCAAAAGAGGTTATGGTCTCTAAAGAGACTCAAACTTTTAAAATGGCATAAACTCTTAAAGTGGTACAAAATTCTGAAGAACATGAAAATGAGAATGCTGAAATATCTATAAATTATGCTTATACACGAGAGATGTGGAACCGTGAAATAACATTGATAATATATTCTAATTTGTAGTAGCTACTAAAATTATGAATGGTGATGATTTTGAACCATGTACTATGGTTGAATGTAGACAATGATATAATTGGCTTAAATGAGAATAAACAATTTCAGCAGAATTAGGTTCTCTAGCAAAACATCAAATGTTTCAGCCTATAGTTCAAACACCTAAGGATGTATAACTCGTTAGATGTGAATAGATATTTGTGAGAAAAAAATGAGATTGCTAGATATAAAACTAAGCATGAGGCTTTTCCCAAAGGCTAGATATAGACTTTGATAAAACATATGTATTTGTGATGGATATAATCACATTCAAATATTTAATCAGTTTAACGGGCTCTAAAGGATTTGATATGTGTCTAATGGATGTAATTACTGCTAATTTGTATAAAAATTTGGATACTGAAATTTATATGAAACTCCTTAAAGGATTTAAATTACTTGAAGCAAAAAGGGTTAATTTAATAGGCATGTACTCAATTAAATTACAAAGATTATTATATGAATTAAAATAATCTGGAAGAAACAATCACTTTAGTGACTATTTGAAAAAAAAGAGCTATATAAATGACCTTATATGCCCATATGTCTTTATCAAAAAAGTCAAAATTGAGATTTGTCATTATAGCAGTTTATGTTGATAATATGAATTTAATTGATACTCTTAAAAACTATCAAATATCTAAAAAAAGAATTTGAAATGAAAGATTTAGAGAAAAAAAATTGTCTTGGCCTGTAGGTCGAGCATGATACAAATAGAATACTTATCCATCAATTAGTATATATTGAAAAATTATTAAAATGCTTTAATATGGAAAAGACTTATCTTTTGAGCACCTTAATGGTTGTTTGGTCTTTCAATCTGAAAAAGGACTTGTTTCGTCCTAAAGAAGAAGATGAAAACAAATACTTGGTTCTAAAATATCTTATCTTAATGTCATTGGAGTCCTATTGTATTTGGTCTAATGCACTAGATTGGATATATCATTCACAATCAATTTATTGGTTTGATTTAGCTCTACACCAACTCGTCGCCACTAGAATAAAATCAAACATATACTTTATTATCTATATGAGATTAGAGATTTGAAATTATTTTATTCTGTCAAATCCCTTAAAAATCATAATTTGGTTGAATATACAAATGTTAGTTATCTTTCTGACCCTCATAAGGTTTGCTTGCAGGCAAGATCTATTTTTTCTTATAATGACATAACAATATCTTACTGTTCTATACAAACAAACTTTGGTTGTAACATCTTCAAATCATTTAGAGATTTTAGCTCTTCATGAAGCCAACCGAGAATGTATATGGTTATGATCTGTTATCTATTATATCTTGAATACATGCAGTCTTTCTTTTACAATAGACACTTATTTTATATTATATGAAGGCAATGTAGTATGTATTGCCCAAATTAGAGGTGAATACATTAAAGGAGACAGAACCAAACATATCGAACTAAAGTTTTTTTACATTCATAAACTCTAGCAACGCTAAACGATTGATGTCAAACAAATACGATCTAGTGACAATCTTACAGATTTGTTCACCAAGACATTACCGACATTAACATTTAAAAAGTTAGTGTATAACATCGATATGCGGCCGCTCAATAAGAAACCAAATTAATCTCATTACAAAGAGGGGGATCACTCATTAGGGGGAGCAGATTTTTGAAGTTGGTCACATATTGGATAAAATATGTACTATACTCTTTTTCCTTTCACTAGGTTTTTGTCCCACTAGGTTTTCCTAATAAAGTTTTTAATAAAAAGCTTTTTTTGTTCAACCCCACTTTACAGTATATTAAATGATTACATTTCTCTACTTTGATTATTATTTCACTGAGTTTTTTTTTTAGCAAAATTAATATAATTATTTGTAAGTAGTAAAAAGTATTTGATAGATTTTTCCACCACGTGGAGGAGACTTCGGCCAAAAGATAATGTGAAAACATTAAATGCACTTGGAAATTTGCTTTGAAAATGGCCATCTCATCGACTGGAGGGCCGGCAAGAATTTCTATAAATACACTCTCCTCTCTTCATTTGTAACATACACACTTAATAAAGTTTTCATTCAAGCCTCCCAAGTTCTGCTTTCATTCTTCAGCTTTTAGTTTTTATTTTGCTTATATTTATTTCATTTATTTTCTTCTTCTACTTAAAGTTTATTTTAATTATAACATCATTTACTCATATTTTTTTTTTCATATTTACAACAAACTCTATATTGTCTAATTTGTAGTCACCTAGTATAGAATTCTTTGCAACTGTCATTTTGCTTGTATAGATTTAAAAAAATTAATTCAGTTGTTTATTTCTTAGCTGGTGATATAAAATTAGCCATTAAATGAACACAACGGGGATTTTTTTGGGCCAATTTAGAATTACGCCTTATTTGAGTTATTTCTAGGCTTTGGCAACGAAAGGGATAAGAGAGATATTAAGAAAATGAAGTAATTTATGAATACAAAATCTATTTGTTTATCTATCTATTAAATTTATTATACATTTTTCTAAAATTAGTGAAAATACAAATTTATTGGTTTTTTTTTAATTAGAGCTGAATAATAGTTTATCCTACAAAAATTTATGAAATAATAAAACTGTATACATATTTTTAAGTACACAATTAAGTATATAAATTACATGTTGTTACATAATTTAATGACTTTGAATTAAGGATAAAATAACACTAAATCATATAATGATAGTTCATCCTCCTATACAATTGTGTACCAAAAAATTCGTATGAAAAAAAGCGTATATATAGTATTGTTCTTCATAAAATCTTTATCTATCGCTTGCTAATAATTATAAAAACTAAAATTTCTAAAAATTTTTAGAGGGATTAGAATCCTATTTCTACTTATTAGTGACTATTCCTATAACACCCATAGGTAAACCTAATGATATTTCTAAAAATTTGGACTAAAATCCTATTCCTACCTACTAGTAACTATTCATGTAACACCCATAGGTAAACCCAATGACATTTCACTTTTTTCTCCTTGTTTAATTATAGAGAATGCTAAGTTATGATGAATTTTCAGTAGAGACGATCGTCAACTACAAGGGTGGCAGTTGTTTGTGCATTGGAAGGGTGAAAAAATCATTTTCACATGTCATTTCACATCGAGCATATGAAAATAACTAAGTATGAAAAAGCACACTCCTATATATGCAAGAGCACATGACCATGTGTCATCGCTAAATTTGAATTTATGAATAAGCTCAGTTTTGATGCGATTTCAGAAATTGCCTTAATTAAGAAATGCCACAAATGCTTGTGTGTAAGAAACCACATGCCTATGTGTTGTGTTTAGTAGGCAAAATAAAAAATGCGCAAGGTCTAATGTGTGTTATTTTTGTACACATACCTTTTGTAACCAAACAACAGTCGTAGAGGATAATGGAAGAGCAACCAAAGGAGCTATAAAGGGAGATTGGATTCATTAGAATTGCCATAGCCATGTGAAGATTAACATTCTTAGAAGGACAAGTAAGTTGGTGGCCCTTTTTGGCTGTTTAGTTTGTTATAGACAAGTCTGTGATCTGTAACTATAAACCTAAGATTTAGTTGGATATTTTGTTGTATTCTGATTATTATAATGGCATTTATATGTATAAACAATGACAAAACAATATCTCATATTGTATGGATATGTTGTTAGAATGAAACTATGGAATTGCGTAGATGTTGATCATGATCCAAGATTTTGCATGTGTCTTTATGTTTGTGGTTAAAGAAAAAAGGATTAGGATGCATGAAGACATGTTATTAACCTTCGTACATGATTGGAGTGTTGAATTTTAGGCTAGAAAATGTAGAAACCAATAAGATATGATTTTCAGATTGTGATACATGATTGTGTATGATAGCTCACACACTTGTGGCCTTTTGTATGAAAAATACTTCACAAGTAGTAATGTGTTTGCCTTGAGGAGAGTAAACCCACATGGTCGTGTGGTATAAGACATATGCATTTGCAGAGCATGATAACACACCTGTGTTTGAGTTTGTGAGGAGCATGAGGAAAATAGGGCTAAAGAATGCTTATGCATATATTAAGAAATAGAAAAAAACTATTTTATCCCTAGATAATGTTCAAAGAAGGGAAGAGAAAAGAAAGAGAACAAAAAATACTCAACAAATCCAATTAAGTTAGTCAGCCATAATAAAAATGTCCGACTATGTGGAAGATGACACATACCCTAACCGAGTTGAATATGGGTCAAAAATAAGAATTGTTAAGAAAAATAGTGTACATCTAGATAATAACCAATTGTATGCATAAATGACAGGATATGTAAAAGCAATAGAGTTATAAGAGAGATAGATACCCATGAGATAGATTTTGCACTTAGTGCCAAGACGCATTAACCATATAATGCAGTTTAGTTCAAGGTGCATAGTAAGAGATAATGACACTTCAATCAGTTTCTTATATGGTTAGTGAGATGCATCACATATATGCCCATAGTAGGGTAATCCAAGGATGGTATTTTAGTTAACAGTCCTATAACTATATATATATATATGGTAAGGAAGGGACTACGACCAATTTCCTCGTGTAACCAAGGTATCATAGGTAGTTAACTTAATAGTCTGATCAATATGTGCATAATGTACAATAGTTAGTAGATATTTGGGATGTTAATTGCTTTCACTAGAGCATTGGATATATCAAGATCAACTAAAACCTTAGTAGACTATGTGAGATGATTTATATATTTAGGGCATAAAGGTGCCGAGAGTAGACGATGGGCATAGGAAGATGTCAAAAAAAATCTGTTATAACCACATAATAGTAAAGTTTTGGAACACTTTGTACTTGTACATATGATTTTGAATTTCAAACACATTATTTATGGATGATTTTTACTATTTATGAACAAAGTAATTTATTGCACCTTTTTGCACACATTTAAGATTAAGTATTTAGTGATATACTCTTTATTTTCATTGTATGAGTTAAAAGTTCAGGTTGTACACATTTTTTTAGGTCAGATTCTAGGTAGAGGTATATAGTTAGAGAGTGGTGTTATATTTATGATATTAGAGCATGATTTTGAAACTCAAGGAAGTGTTAAGTCTTAGTGTGTATGAAAAGTGCATAAGCAAGTTAAGTAGGGAAAATATCTTCTCATTCAATGTTGACTGCTCCTGCACATTTATCATTGTTAGTATATTAAATTTGCATTAAGTGAAGTGGTACATCCATCAAGGTTATGTTATTTTTTCAATATGAGAAGATATAGAAAACTTATCAGAGGTGTTTTAATGTCTCTACCCAGGAGAAGAGCCAAGTAGAGGCTTAGGGACAAGTTTTTGGTGTAATAACAACAACACAGATAGATAGTTCATTAATCAAATAGATTATGCAAGAGGTTCTTAAAGAGAGCCGAAAGACATTTGAGATTGTTGGACATCCAATTTAGACCCCATCAGTAGCAGGGTAGCCCCTAATTGTTGAGTTGTCACCCCAACAGAACAGAGTGCGTGAGGAGGTATTTAGAGTTGTTGTAGCAAGTGGTAGAAGAGGGTAACTTCACTTTATTTACAGTTTGACAGATAAACATTGGCTTCTTGAGTTTATAGGTAGCATAGTTCCAAGTTTAGTACCAATTAAGAGGTGGTTGGAGGTAGTTGAGATGCTATGGGATTATTCGAGATATCAGATAAGAAGAAAATTTAATATGTTAGTTTTCTATTGAAAGATAATGCCAAGACATGGTGGGGGATGCTTTGTGATACCTATCAAACTTCAAAAATGAGTTGGGACGATTTCAATTAGGCTTTTAAGAAAAAAGTACCTATTAGTGGACATCCTATACGTAAGGGCCCAAGAGTTTAAAAATCTAAAATAGTGTAACATGTCAATGAAAGCGTTCTCTAGCAAGTTGAATGGCCCAACCAAGTATGCCCTAAAGGTGGCTAATGTAGATCTAGGCATGATGGAGATTTTCCTCAGTAGGCTCAATTCAAACATAGCTAATGATGTTATGATGGGAGACCATGCCCTCATATCATATTCAGAAATCCTTAATAGAGCACAAAGATAAGAGGCCATGAGGCAAATGATGACTAGAGATACAGGTATTCTAGATCAACCCATTCTAACCACCTCAACTTAGAGATATAGGTATTAATTTTATTATATATGGTACAAAATAACAAAATTACAACAATATTTGACTTTAAAAGATAAGTAGGAAAATGAATATTTTAAATTTAATGGGTGAAAAATTAATTAGAAGTAGGTAAAAACAATGGAAGGTAATGACAATCTTATAATTTAGTAAAAAGTAAAATTGTGAAAAATTAGTATAGATTATGTAAGCTTTGATGCAGCATGCTTAATTCTATGAACTAATTATAATAACATTATATGTAGATATTTTTTTATATAATTTAGGTATACAAGTAATGTATTATCATGTGATTAGATGATTTTAAATTAAAAATAAAATAACATCTAATAATCTAATGTTGCATCATCTGTGTACCTAAATTATATACTAAAAATATATATACATAGTATTTCTTGTATTAATTATAATCTCATAGGTGCGTTAACCATCATTTTGTTTGTTTTTCGTTGGTCTAATTAGCATTAATTTGGCTATCCATTCAATTAATTAATACCTTCGACCATTAATTGCCCATTGACAGCTTTAGCCATTAGTTGTAGTTATAAATTGAATGAATGCAGAGAAATTAGACACCTTGAAGTTGATCCATCATTTTGAAAGAAACCGTAGCCACCTTGATGTGTATTTTAATCTAAGTTTTAGTTTCAATCTAATTGATTTTTATTTTCCATAATTAAGTACATATTTTTCTATAATTATTTTTAAACTCTATTTAATACTAAAATAACCACCTAAATTTACTTATGTTTATTTTTTCCCAATTTCGAAATTAAATAATTATCTCTAAATAAAAGTTAATTATTTTTTTACACCTTTTTTTCTGCCGATTTATAATTTCAATTTTTTTTCTCATGTTTTCCACAATTTCAGTATTACCCTCATCCAACAAACAATTAATTAAAAATAAAATAAAAAGATTTCAATGATTAAGAAAATTTAGGATTAAGTTATTAGGATTAGAGTTTATGAAAGGTTCACTGTTAAAAATAAAAAGATATATATATAAAATAAAATATGAATATATTTATAAATTATAATGTTATTCCTTATAATTTAATTATGATTAAATTTATCAACATAAAAAATAAATTTAAAAGTTAAAGATGAAGATTAATTAGGTGAGGGCTAAAAATCACACCGAATTTTAAATAAGTAATACTATGTAAACCTACTTTAAGTACATAAATATACACACTCTCATGTGTATCATCATATGATTGAATGTTATTTTATCCTTAATTCAAAATCAACAAATCACACGGTGACACATATAAGTGTGCATCTATTTGTATACTCAAAGTGAGTATATATAGTTTTATTAATTTTAAAAACAATAAAAATTATATATACAATCCTATGTATAAACAATAATATGTCACCATATCACTAGATGTTTTATTATCTCAAATTTAAAACTACCCAATTATATAATGATAGATTATTATTTATGCATAAAATTGTATATATTATTTGTGTATATAACATTGCTCTTTTGAAGTATGACCAATAAAAAAATAATATAGCAAAAATGTATCAGTCTATCATATTTTTCTTTTTATTGAAATGACCAAATTTTATTTTATTTTTTCATATTTAAAGGATTAAACTTTTTAATTTTTTTATTAAATAGATCAAACTTAGGTTATGCCACATACAAATGGGTCTAACCTCTAACGTTGTTAAAATTAATGACATGAATTTTCGTTTTAATTCAAAAAATAATTTTTAGCTAACTGAACTTTCTTATAATTGAAGAGATTGGAGTTTAAACTTGTATTTTGTTACACAGAAATAGGTCTAATCTCTAAGTATTTATTATGTCTCTCATGCAACTTCTCTATGTTTGAAACTCTTCCAGTCAAAATGATGTTTATTTGATGTTAAACCTTGCCTTCTTTTATTTTTTAAGTGTATCATGTTCAATTATATTTTTAATCAAAATGATATTTTATTAAAATCTAAAGAGATTACTTTTATCATTATCAATGAATTTCTTATTCAGCCCAAATAATTAAAAAAAGAATTAAAACTTTCAACTTAGAAAATCCCTGCTATAAAAAAAAAACAAAATAACAAATTAATTTTGATAGGGCTTTGTTTATTCAGGATATGTTTTGTTTATTCTGGGGGTATTTTATGAATTTTGTGAAAATTTGGGAAAAAAAAGTTTAATTTAAGGTTTTTGTAAGTTATAAAATGTTCTTCTTAGCATATAAATTATCTATGTTTTCACCTAAAGTGTCTATGTTAACGTTAGTAAAGAGAAAACAATCATATTATTCATATTTAATGCCATTTGAAATTGAGTGATAGTATAATGTCTTCCATAAAAAATAGTAAAAGTTTGGTTTTTTTAATTAAAATTAAAAAATTTGTCCTCTTTGAAAAAAAAAATATTTTTAATAAAAAAAGTTTAATCTCTTTGCATAAAAAAAAGAAAAAAGAAAAATTGATACCTTTAACTGTTAATATAAAAATATGAATTTTATGTCTGTTGCAAGCCAATTCATCCACCGATCCCATTATAAAATGGAAAGGGGTTATTAAAAACAAGAGACAGGACAGTGGGACAGTAGTGCTCTCTTGAAAATTTGAATAAGGTGGGACATATTTAGACCAGAGCAAATATAGGAATAGATATGGGAATTGCAGGGAAGTTTATGGCTGATTTGATTTCAGCAAGGGAAAGTCAATATCTGAAATGATACAATGAAGATGATGCATCGTGGGTCATGTCACCTGAAAACATTTCAATTTCTCATTAATTAAGCAGATTTGAGTCCAGTGATCGGTTCCCACTGGAAGAGATTTCAACCTTTCTTCTTGTATTCGAAATTTCATTTCTTTATCACTAAAATTACCATCACGAGGCAAGCGGCAGATTGATTTGGCAGAAGTTAAAATGAAGAAAGAAAAGAGAAATTAGGGGGGTTTGGAAGTAAGTGAAAAAGTGTAGTATGGTGAGTGATGGATTGGAAAAGAGTTGGGGGAAGGTTCTCGATTGGCTGTAAATGTGAAGCATTGAACTGACGAAAACCAAAAACTCTCATTCTGTTTGAGGAAATTAAATGCCCATCATTCCCTTTTCGTACTCAGACCCTGTCGGGAAAATGCAACCTCATCAGATTTTGTGAAGCAAAGCAATCCAATTTCTTACTTATCTTCCTCTCTCTTCTCTTCCCTTCACTACTACTTCTTCTACTTCTTCTACTTCTTACTGTTTCTCATATAATTGACAATGCCACCATACTAACTTCTTAAAATTTATATCACTTTCTGCATCCACTACATTGCCTTGCTTCACATTTATTTCTTTCCCTTCCTTCTTTGGCAACTTTTCATTTTTAATTTCACTCCATTTTTCATGCTAAAGGACTTCTATGAGACATTATACCTTAGAATCTGATCTATATATCTTACATGTTAAAGGAGTTTTATGCAATTGTATTTATTAATAATTTTTTACATGGAAATAAAACAGTCCACATTAGAATCTATATGATTTATCTTACTTGTGTAGATCACTTTTAGATTATACATATAATCTAGAAATTCAAACTCATTTGAAAAAACTGTCCAACAAAATTGTATATTGCCCCCAAAGCCTAACTTAAATGGTTAAATGTAAAATATTAAAGAAAGAGGTCTTGGGATAGAGACTTACCTCGTATCAAGATCAGACCTTAAATTAGTCAGTAAAGTAGTTGTGATTGGTTCAACCTCAAAAGAGTGATTCAATTCGAAAAAAGTTTCTTGTTATACAAAAAGACGTTATATTTTTTAAAAGAAAAGAACAATAACAAGATTTGATCATATAAGTATATAGGAAGCTAAAGAAAACAAATAAAAATATTCAACCTGGCCCTTTGATACCACAGTACTTACTAGTCTCTATCCTCATGAGTTGAACTTGAATTAATAAAGCAAGTAAATAGGTAGTTGGCAGGTTTTGATTTTTTTGAATATGGAGATTGTCGATGAGGCAGAAAATAAGTGGCTATTTTTATTTTCATTTTATCTTTTCACAGTTTACGATCTTGAATTGTGCATTGGAACTTGACTCCAAGAATGAACATTTGCTATCATCATTGTAATAACGCACAATATATATAAGATGAGTATTTGGAAAAAGACTTCTCAGAAAAGTCAGGGCAGTCATTTTACTTCATTTTGTTTGCCTGTAGATTTTGATCTCGAAAGTACCAATTAATTCACCTTTTCGTTTAACGAAAATCTCTTTTTTGTTGTTATTTTTTAAGTAATGGTTAACCTAAGAACAAACCTCATAACAAAAATCAATAGTGACAAGAGCTCAGAGAAGAGTTACATATGGAGTTCATGAAGGATCGTATGAGAAACACATAACAAAATCTTACATTAATTGAAGCATGTCCTGGAAATCTCTTGCTTCATCAGGATCGAGTTTAATTTTGGTTACTAAATATAAATGCTGCTTATAATTGATGATCAGAAACTGGTGCTGTGGGCCTTTTGCAACCTGCCTTCTTCAGAAACTTGGGTTAATAAAGCAGCAAATATTTATCTAGAGCACCCCAAGCGAAGCTCTAAATCTAATTCTTCCTTTGATTCATTGATGAGACCAATTTCTAAGTCCAACCTGGTAATCTGTGTCTTCTCAGGAAACTTACACCCGTCTTCTTCTGTGATACCGCTGAATTCTTTGATCCTGCAGTAAGATTTTGCACTCCTTTTCTTTGTTAAATTTGAGCCTTTGGAGCTTCGTTGATGATCAGTTAGAATACCATCCATACCCCATTTCTTCATTTTACTTAGAGAAGCCGAAGACGGCGAGGATAGAGAAGAAAGAGGTGGGGAAAGCACAGATGGTAATGAAGGAGAAACCAAAGGTGAGGTTGAGAAATTAGGGTTAGGGTTAGGGTTTGGGTTAAGGTAAAGATTAAGAATTGGGTAGTCACCATCCCTTGGTGGCGATTGCCTCAACCTGGCTCTGTCTCTTCTATGGACATTCATGTGACCACCTAGAGCTTGAGCAGATCTAAATTCTCTTTTGCAGAAGCTACATGTGTAAGATCTTGGTGGCCGTGAAAACCCACTAAGATATTCTTCTCCATTGTTATGGCTGTTGCTGTTCCACAAATCTTTAAGCTTGACGACACTGGAGTTTTGACTGTTCTTGTTGTTGTTGCAGTCTCTAATAGCTTTACTTCCAATTTTCTGGTCTTTAGAGTTATAACTCACACTGTTCTTCTCCATGGTACCTGGAAAGATCAAAGATAAAAAGGAAGTCTAGCTTGTTTGTATAGTATAATTAACTGTAATGAAAGAACATTATAAGATAAGAAGAAACGAAGCCGATCCTAGAAAATGGAGAGAGAGACAAAGAAGTAACTGACCTTGAATAAATCAGATAAATTAGAGATAAAAAGTTGGGTTTTGGTAGTCTCTCTCTAGCGATTAAGGTTGCAGGGAGGTCATAAAATTCTATTTCAGCCTCCAATAGTATTTTAAGTGAGGAGATTTTATATATAAAAAAATATAATTTCAAGTCTTTTATAACTATATTTCAAAATTAAACTCTAGTTTAATAGTTGTTGAGGCAGTTCGATTTGGATAAAATATCTTGTAAAAAAAAAATTTAAACCAGAAGGTAAGAAATCTCATTGGAAAATAGTTCTGCAAGATCATTTATCGTTGTTCAGTACTCACTATATCAAGAGCCTCGTCTTCTGCAACCGGGTCCACGCTTTTTTGCCAAGTCTAAATAGATGTGTAGCGGATGTTTTTTTACTTGTAACTTTCATAAAATTTCTAAACAAACTGAATGAGTGAAGGTAGATGGGCAAGATAAATGAGCTTCAAAACATGTCTTAAGATAATTGGTTAAATTCAGGGAAAGTTCAGGAGAGAGAAAACACTTCATTCTCTTTTTAATTAATCAACCTCGTGGGAACTTAAAACTTTCCTTATCACCCCTGAAATTAATGGAAAAATAAATGTAATTCCTTTGTCTGGTGTACCATAAAAAGCTCATCCATGACGAAGGAATTAATAGTTATATAGCCTTAAGGCCACTTTGAGTGACAAAGGAAATAAATATCAAGGATAAGAGTAGGGGTAATCTTCTCAAACAACATTTTAAAGTTAAACTTTTAATTTATGTAGTGTAATAATTATGAAGCTAATCACTAGAATAGTATAACTCAAATAAAGTATAACTGAAGTTAATATCAATTTAAATGAATATAATTTCGCAACATTGAATCAATGGAATTGCGTGCACCAATTAGCACAAACTCTTGATTTCACTACCTTAATTACTCATTATTATGTTCATGTAGATTAAAAAAAAAAAAAAAGAGGATATTGATTAATACTGAGATGATACGAAGTTATTAGAGCATTTTAACGTCATATATAGATCATTCTCCCTTGAAGCACAGTTTGAAAGCACCTGACCAAGTAAAAGAACTTCATAAGTTTACTAAAGTCGCTTGACAGACCATAAATATCTTTTGTTTTTCTTTCTATATACAGAAGTTTTACATTTTTGCTATTGTGATTGACAGAGTTGTAGATTCTAGCTAGATAAGATACAAAACATATCACAGTGAGAAAAATTTCTTTAGTAAACGAAAACATTTCTGCATCTCATTATATGTTAAGACAATTTTACATCCTCAAGTTTTATAGTTGGTACATGTCATGATCGCAAGACAATCACGAGTAATTAAATTTTGCTGTAGCAAAAGAGAGTTGAAGGTGTTACGCATGATCTGACAAACCCTAACCCTACAGTAACCTAAGAGGACTTTGTAAGATTTTAATTACATAAATAAACATAACATCATGCAATTATAATCCGTAAAATCTACACGTAAATTATAAAATATTAAATTAAAACTTTAAAATTATAAAAACACTTGGGATATTATACAATTTAAATTTATAGAGCTTTCCAAATTATCTGCATTGAAGTGGCTGATTTCTACCCTTAAAACCTTCTTTGAATGACAATATATTTAACTATACTATCTTGGTTTCGAAGAGGAAACTTAATCAATACATAATATGTTATTAGACTCTATTAAAGGTCACATATTAATGTTGTCTGCAAGTATTTTGAGCTTAGCTTATCTTTATCTATTATTTAAACCCATCATTACACTGTTAAGTTAATTGATTTTATTAAACTAAATTTATAGATAATGTTAAATCACATCAAAAAATTTTTCAACATACATCTCCAATTAAATTATACTATTCCTATAACGCTTATAAGAAAAACAAAATTATAAAGCAAGCAGATGATTAAAACTTTATGGATCAAATTGGCAATGGAAGTTTTCACATCAGAAAACCCCTCTCAACCCCATAACCAGGAAAACAAGGAAAAAAAAAAAAAACTTAAGAAAGGATTATCTCAGTGCACCTCTTATTTTCTTTTCCATTTTATGGTGAAAAAGAGAGTAAGATTGAGCAGAAAACCCATATAGACAAAAGATCCTGCTGCATTTTGATAAGATTTATTGAAAAGCTGGAGGCCAATTAGTTGCGTCGATGCCATGCTAGATATGGCCGTGAATTATAAGGTTCTACGGCCGAAATTGCAGTACTTACCCACAGTACAGCAAGTTGCCGTCTCTTCCACTCATGGTTCAACATATATTAAGTTACTGCTTTAATGCACGATTATTTCCATGTTTATGTTTGACAAAAAAGACAGTCGAAAGAAAGGTTGTTGTTGTAGACCGAATAAGAAGTCTTGGTACTTGTCAATTATATAAAAATTTGAAGGCATTAATTGGCCATTTGGTTGCCGTCTAATCAAACTTTTTTAACACATGGAGACTACAGCAGCGGAATTAATAGGCGGCCAAGGACTATTTCCCACCCAAGGTATGCTATTTTCCTAAGTTTTTTTTTGATTAATTTTGAAAATCTTATTTATCTACCTATAGATGGTTAAAATTAACGATTTAAAGAGTAAAATTATCATTTTATCTATAATATTAAAAATAAATTAAAATTTAATCTAGTTTTCCCCTTTAACACCTAAAAACTAATCATTTTCCCCTAAGCCAAGTTTTAAAAAATAGCATTCCTCTTTAGGATTTAGTTTTCAATCCTCGATAACAAATCTGACGATGAAGCTTTCCCGATGCACCAACATGCTCTGGTGGCCTCTCTTCCCTTCTCTGGAACGTCGATCAGCCCATATCTGACGTCGTCTTCATCTGGAAAGTTGAAAAGCTTCGTTGGGAGAAGACGTCTAGGAAAACGATCATCTTCCCAGACGAAGACAACGTCAGATCTGGATAGATCGACGTTCCAGAGAAGGGAAGAGAGGTCGTCGGAGCATGGTGGTGCATCAGGAAAGCTTCATCGTCGTCAATGGCACCTGATTTAACGTTGGGGATTGAAAACTAAATCCTAGGGGGAGAATGCTATTTTTTAAAATTTAACTTACGGGGAAATAATTAGTTTTTAGGGGTTAGGGGGGAAAAAGAGAGAAAATTTTAATGGGTTAAGGTTTCTTTAATTTTAACTGTTCATGGGTAGATAAATAGGATTTTCAAAGTTAACGGGGAGAACTTTGAGATAATAGCATACTTTGGTCCTTTGGTTAATAGGCCGTGAAATTATGCACTGTTTTCTGAAAGTGACAGAGTTGTGTATATTATTAAGGTTTTACATTTTTTGCATTGCGAGTAGACACATCAATTGGGCCGGGCTAAATGGAGGCTTGACCCAAAACACGAAAAAAGGCCCAGGCACTATAAAGCCCGGCCCGACACTGTAGAGTGTCGGGCCGGGCCTATGGGCCTACCGGACCGGGCCTAGGACTTTAATATTAGGCCCATGGGCTGGCCTGGCTCGACCCGATACTGTATATATATATATATATATATATATATATATATATATATATATATATATATATATATATATTTTTTTTTCCTGGGTAGCATAAGCAAAAGGCAGCAGAAGCAAATTTTGGCTTCTGCTGCCTTGCGGCAGAAACAAGCGGCAGCAGAAGCTGCCTTGCGGCAGAAGCAGATTTCTGCTTCTGCCTTGGTCTGCTTCTGCCAGGCAGAAGCTGCATAATTTTAAAAAAAAACTTTTTTAAATAAATCTAATTTATTGCTTTTTATTTTCACTTTTATTTATAAATCTTTTAATCACTTAATTTCAATTATTTCATTATATTTTTAATTTCATTAACTCTCTTTTGAAAAATATCTAAATTCGTAAATAATAATTATTTATTTTTGAAAAATTCAAATATTTAAATATAAAAGATGAGTAGATAAATATTATATAGTAGATATATTTTATTTATGTTTTATAATTTATACCGTATGTAAATTAATTTATTTGTATTATGTTATTAATTTATAATATTTTTCATCATATAACTACGGTATTCCTCCGTCACAAGTGAGAGGTTATAAATAAAATATTCGGGATACTGTTATCGGTTTTAATAATTGAAAAAAATTTATGTTAAAAAATGTTAATTAAAATTTTTTAAAAAAAAATTGATTAAATGGGGCCGGCCCGGCCCGATTAAAGCCCAATTCGGCCCGATTAAGGCCCGTTATTATATGGGCCGGGCCTTGGGCCTTTATATTTTAATGGGTCAGGCCGGCCCGAAGGCCCGTTACTGTTTGGGCCTTAGGCACGGCACGGCCCATTAGCCCGATGGGTCGAGCCAGAGCCAACCCGACCCGGCCCATTGACATCTCTAATTACGAGTTACGGTAAAGGTTTTGATTGGATGAGCATGCAGCCTCAGTTTTTGACTGGGCTCACAGTTGCATGATTCTATACAGGCTACCCACTAGTCTCAGTCAAGCCTTTTGATACTTTTCCCTTTTTACCCTTATCAAGGCCTGCGATTGAAGAATCCCCACATTCATGGGCTTATTCTTCTCACAGTAGCCTGAGCTAAAACCCAGTTTTCGTTTGAGAAGTTTAACGTTTGAAACAGCTCAATCAGCCCCAAAGTGGATTGTATTCGCAGCAGTTTTAAGTCCTACTCAAAGTCTTTCTATTGCCTTCATTGCAAGAGTGCAAACAAGCACACCAAGGCCTGGGCGCCTAACAAGGGTATGCGGTGGTGGATGAACCTAATGAAACTTAAAGAATAAACTGAGAAGTAAAATAAAATCAATAGTTGGAAATGGGGAGAAAACTTTCCTGTGACTAGACAACTGACATCTTTTTGACCCTCTCTTTGAAAGTATGGAGAAAGAATTATCTGCTATTTGGGGCTCAGGAGAGAGGCGAAAGTAAAAGAGATAATTGATCAAAATAGATGAAATTGGTCTTGTGCTGTCTCAAATGACTTAAAAGAAATCAAGGATGCACTGGTTCAATCCCCTGCTACTGGTAAGCTAAGAAGCACGGAAACGCACAGCAGTGTGCGCTTCCACGAATCCGAAACGTTTCGGTTTCCGAAATGGCCCAAAACTGGTACAAAACGTTTCGGGGCCGTTTCGGTAATTTTAAATAAAAGGGAAACGCGTTTTTTAACCTAAAGAGTTTCCTATACATACCAGGATTCTGAAAGTGCATCCTAAATGGATTCTAAAAAGATTTTGAAAATAAATAACAAAAATAGTTTCCTGTGTATAATAGTTTTCTGGGCGTCTTCTCTTCTTTGCTGTCAATCTCCTTTGCCGTCAATCTGCTGGGCGTCTTCTTCTTCTGCTGGGTGTCTTCTTCTCTTTTTGGTTGTCTTGGGCGTCTTCTTCTTCTCTGAAACACTGGCTGGAAGAAACAAATCTCTATGAAAAAAGTATGAGTTTTCTTGCCCTTTTATGATATAAATTAATTTATATAGATTTGAATTTAATGCATCTCTGGGCCAAGATTATAATTCTGTTGCGTCTTCCAGATTTGTTAGCTTTCCAAGATTTGTTAGTTTCCCAAGACTTTTATTTTATTATAAAACATATATTAAATTATTATATATACTCTACATTAGCCTGCCTTTTGCTCAAAGTAGAATTAGACTCCATTAGCCTTTGCCGTCAATTAGAGATGGTAATTTGGGCCCGACTTTAGGGGCCCCGACCCTAGCAAGGAGGGGATTTCCCGATAAAAACGGGGAAAGGGGTGGGGATGGAGATGAAAAAAATCCCCGTAATCGGGGACGGGGATACATATGTCTCCACCCCGCACCGCCCCTCCCCTCCCCTCCCCTCCCCACCCCCTAAATCTAATATATTAATATAATAATTTATAAACTATTAAGTTATAGAAATTTTTACATTATGATTTATTAAAACTATAACTTTAATTTTACTAATTTTTGAATTATCAATTATTAGCTTTTACTAATTTCTAAACTATTAATCTAATATATTAAAAAAACCCCAGAATCTCATTATCATAAAATACAAATGTACCAAATTAATTCTATTTCAACTTCGGTTAGTCAATCCACCAGGTTTTACACCAAAAAAAAAAAACAAATTATAACTTGATAAAATCAATTAAAGTGAATAAAAAGTATTAAATTTAATGTTATTATAAAATTACCCTAAATCACATACATGAAGAGCTACTAATGAAGAGATTGATTATTGCATATTGTTAGATTTTATGAAAACTTTGTATTTGAGCTAAAATAACAATGAATATTTGTAGCTCTTATAACAAGTGATATTTTTGAAGAATATAATTTATTTTATTTATTGAAATACATAACGGAATTAAAATTTATATTTACGGGTATGGGGAGGGGATTTTTCCCCGCGGGGATGGAAGGGGGATGGGGAGGGGATTTTCCTTTGCGGGGAGGGGACGGGGACGGGGATTGACATCCCCTCCCCGCCCCTCCCCATTGCCATCCCTACCGTCAATGCATGCTTTCTTCCAGATGTGTCAACCTCAACCTTGGAATTCTAATTTATTATAAAATATATTTTAAAACATTAAATTTATTTTTGGTACAAAATTATTTTGTTATATGTTATTTTAAATTGGTTGGAAAAAATCAATTGTTGTATTTTTTTAATTAAAATATAGGTTATTGTATTTTTTATAAAAATTTCATATTTATAAAAAAAACTCTATATTTTTTATATTTACACGTTTCCCCATGTTTCCGTTTCCTACTTTTTTAAGGAAATACGTTTTCACGTTTCCGTTTCCGTGCTACCTAGCTGGTAAGGATAGAATAGTTTGAGCGCCTAATGGTTTGTTTTGACTATTTCTACATGGAATGAGTTGAGGAACAGAAAGAGGGAACTAAGGTGGGCTAGACATGTCAATGGTTGAGTCACCCCAGCTCTGGCTTCGCCCATCGGGTTGAGCCTTAGGTCAGCATAGTTATAGGCCTTCGGCTAGGTTAACTCTTACAATTTCTATAACCAAAGGTCCAACCTTATATATATAGGATTTGGCTGGCCATTTAAACAGATTTTTTAAAAATTTTTAATTAAAAAATTTAAACATAAATTATTTTTAATTATTAAAACTGATAACAGTACCCTGAACATTTTATTTATAATTTTTCATTTGTAGTAGAGAAATACTGTGGTTATATGATGAAAAATAACACAAGTTTATAACATAATACAAATAAATTAATTTACATACTGTATAATTACAAACATAAATAAAATATATATACCATACAATTTATCTACTTTTCTTCAACATCCAAATTTCTGAATTCATTTGACATTGGATCCATTTGTAATATTTTATAATGATAAAATGGAAATGAAAATGAAGTTATAAATGCAAAAAATTATTATTTGCGAATTCAGACAGTTTTCAAAAGAGAGTTAATGAGAGAAAATGAGATTGAGAGATTTATAAATAAAATTGCAAATGAAAAAGATTTGAATTAGTTCATATAGAAAAAAGTTAAAATTTAAAACAATGATAGTAGCCATTGAAGGTTTTTGCTCGTGCTTGTGATAGAAGTAACTAAAGTTTCCATCATTTTTTTATTTTTTTATTTTTTTAACAATAAAACTATGTGTACCCACTTTGGGTACACAAATGTATACACATTTATATGTATCATCATGTGATTGGATGATTTTGAATTAAAAATAAAACAATAACCAATCATATGATAACACATATGAGTGTGTATACATCTGTGTACTCAAAATGGGTACACATAGTATTGCTCTTTTTTTTTATTATTAAACAGTATTGAGCTAAATTGAACCAACTCATGCGTATAATATTAAAGTTTACAATCTGATTCAGAAGGCTTATAGATCGAGTTCGATATATTACAGTGTCGAATTAAGCCTGAATTCTAAAGTTTGAGTCACACCTCTATTTGATTTGACCCAATTCACATCTAAGGTGGGATGACCTAATTTGGCATAAGAAACGTATTCCAAGGCATGTCATAATCCTCTAGCTAGCTATCAAACAAAGGCTCCTAATGCAAGGTAAACTGTTAAGTTGTGGGATAATTAATGATGCAACTTGTGTGTTATGCAGCCTTCACGAGGAAAGCCTTAGCCATCTCTTCTTCTAATGTGAGTTTAACTAGGGGGCTTGGGAAGCAATCTTGGGGAGACGTTTTAAATATAGTGCTTTGGATTGGCCCAACTACATTGATGAATCAGCAACGGAATGGAAAGGAGAACAATTGAAGTTTGTAATAGGAAAATTATACTTGGGAGCCACAGTTTACGAAATCTGGAATGAAAGGAATGTCAGAATATTTTCTAAGAAATGTTTGCCCAAAGAATTCCTCGTGGAGGAGATTAGACGGCTTGTTAGAGACAAAGGGTGAAGTTGTCTAATTTCTATCCTTCTAGTATCGCACTGTTAAAAATTGGAGTCCCCCTAACTATTGTTTCAAAAACTTTTCTCTTTAAGTGTCTGTCTTGATTATTTAGTCTTTGAGTGTAGGTTGTTGTTGGCTTAGAGTCCAGTTCATGTCCAATGATGCTTCTTGGTCTTTCTCCATTTGCTTCTGTTTCTTCGGCTTATTTGCTTAATCAAGGTTGTTGTTTTGTTGTGTCTGTCGTCTGGTGCTCTGCAGGTTCTCCACTCCTGTTGCAGAGTGGATTGCTTGTGGCGAATTTTGCTTGGTATGGAATGTCTGTTTTCTCTTTCTGGTGCGGTGTTTTAGCCTTGGTTGCCATTTTGACTTCTTTCGTTAGCCATCTGGGGTTCTTGTTTGGAGGTTTGTATGCTGTGTTTTGGCCTTCTTGTGCTTTGGAGTTGCTTACTGCAGAATTTTCCAATTTTGTGTCATGTTGTTTGGGTCTACTTCAAGTTGCAGTAGGGTCCTCCCCTCTTGGTGGAGTCTTTGCTTGCTTATGACAGTTTCAGCTTGGTGTGGAGCCTCTGTTCTCTTTCTAGTGCAGTGCTTCTGCCTTGGTCTCGCTCTCCGCCACTTTTGTTTGCAGTCTGGAGTTCTTATTCGGTGTTGTGCTTGCTGTGTTTTTACTTTCTTATGCTTTAGGGAAGATTGTTGCAGAATTTTGCAAATGTTTGTTTCCTACAGTACGGGTTTGCTGCTAGCTGTAGGTTCATTTTTGCCTAACTTTGCTGCTCCATATTGGCTTGGTTTAATGGAGTTTGTTGTTGTCTATTACAATGCTTTACCTCTTGGGCACTGGCTTTGAGGAGTGAAGATGGGCTTGTGTCCGCATTTGGGAGCTGCAGGATAGAGTTCATGATGAAGTGCATAGTACAATTTCTTAGTTTGTTCTCCTTTGGTGGCTGGTATCCTTGTGGCCTGCAGATCTTGTTTCAGGCTATTGCTTTGCTATTTTAAGATTTGGAAACTGGATACGATTGTGCTAAATTGGACATTCACACTTGTGACTTAGGATTATGACTTGTTTTGGTACTGTTAAGATTTTGGATACGTCCAGAGTTGTTTCCTTGTATACTAGAGCTTTGCCTTCCTCTTTTACTGAGGTTGAGCTTTGGTTGTATTGCCTTTAGACTTTTGTTTTGCAATGTATATATTTATTTACCCAAAAAAAAAAAAAAAACTCTAAACAATGGCACAAATGTCTACTTCTCATCATGCCAGAAACCTGTTTGACAAATGCACAAAAAAAAAAAAAAAAACTCCAACTCCATCTCCAATTCAAACTTCTACTTCTCAACCTCCAACTCCATTGTCAACCTATCATTAATTTGCACCGACTGATCCTTTCTGCTCACTTTCCCCACCCAACAGAACTATTATATTGAAGGTCAGTTGCCCCTGCTTATACAAGCTTCTGCTTGTTAAGTAATTATTTGCTTCCTTTGATTATATTTGTTTTCATAGTTGATAATATTTGCTTTCCTTATGTGATTGTAATTTATGCTTTTTTTTTTTTTGGCATAGAATTAGAATTTCTTATTGAATTGTATCTATATAAATTGAACAACTCTTCATTGATAATATATGCAATTATTTACACTTCTTTAGAGTGTCAAACATGCTCCGGTGCCCCTTTGTTCTAAATATTGACTTTTTCACCTTTCAAATTAGGTTTCTTCTTTTAAATTATTCATAATTTGTAGCATGTAATTTCCAACTATGCACATCTTCTAGTGTTGCTCCTTTTTTTATGGTACCCCTAATTCGGGTCATTCTCTTTAGCTGTGAGGCGGCCAAAGTATTGACTTGGATCAAATCTGTTGTTTTTCTTCCATTGTATAGTCCTTTTAGCCACCCTGCATCACCACTATTGAAGTGTAGTTCCTCCTTGACCAACACTTGAGTCCAATCTTTTAGATTCATCTTCAACCTATTTATGATAAATTCAACATGCAATCTCTACAAAGCCTCTGATCAAACAACGACTAACTATTTTATCGACACCAAATTTGTATTTAACTCTCGTTATAGTTGCATTCTCTGTTATAGATTTAGACTTAATTGAGTATCAAATCAATGGTTTAGGTCCAAAGTACCCAAGATTCATCACCTCTATATATCTTTGCACTTCCATTATATTTGATGAGTTGTTTGATCTACTTGTTCAAGAGGAGCACATGTAGTGGAACTACTCTAGTTTGTCCATAAATTGTTGCTATGGTTGTCGCTTGCTCGTCAAAATAGTCATCCATTTCATCTAGTTCTTCTAGAAAGTGTAATTCTTATTTATAAAGTCATGACAACTACGAGTGGGGCCTTGGTGGTCAATCTAGTCCTTGATAGTTGCCTCTAACTTCTTACCAACTTCCACTGCTTTCTGTTTCGATTAATGTTTTTTCTTAGGATACTTGTCAAATATGTAACAAAAACAGACAATCTGTTTAAATTTGTTCAGAACATAACAACTTTGCCTATAAAACATATGTCATGACTATACCTCTTCCTATTATGTCAGTGAGTGATCCCTCCAACTCCACTTAAGTTCTTGACTTTGGTGCCACACACCGTATGATATCTAATGTCACTACTTTATCCTCTATTCAAATCTCATATTGGTATGTCATTTGTTATTGAAAATATTCAATTTTTTTTAATTTCACATCAAAGATTTATGTGTCTGTTTAAGTCTCCTAAATTTGAGATTATGTTATCTTACGTTTTGTGTATATCATCCCTATATAAGAATTTGTTGCCAATTCACAAATTTATATTTGATACTTTTTATTTTTGTTTTCTTAATTTGTTTAGTTTTGTGATTAAAGTCAATCGGCTAGAACAAACCCTTCTTTATTGTTATAGAAATAATAGTTTCTATCACTTCTCTCGTCCAACCATTTGCTTACTCTTTGTTTTGTGTTTCATTTTATCTATTGCATCATAATATTGACCATCCCTCATCCCTAAGGGTCAAGACTATATTATATTAATTATGTTTATCTTATTAACTAGTCTGGTTTTATGATTAAAGTTAATAGGATGGAACATCAGTTGTCTTCTCCTATCATCAACGATTACTCTTTGTTTTGTGCTTTCTTTGATTTTTGACGGTCATCCCTAATTTTCCAAATCTGGTTAGTAGGGTCTCCCTTGTGGAATGTGTGCTTGGAAGACCAAGTTTTTCAAGAGAAAATCTGCGTCCTTGAAGTTCTTGAAAAAAGATTGCTTTAAAAGCTTCTTGGCCGAGGGGCTATTAGATGGATTTTGATGAAGTCTAGAAGCGATCATATCTTTAGAAGACTTGGAGAACTTCTTGCTCATGAAATGGTTTTCTCATAAACAGAGAATGGAAAGCGCTTCGTTATCTTCACGAGCAATGATTTAGGAGGAGGGAGATGCAAGAGAGGAGCCCTTCCATGACCGAGTTCAAGTGCAGTTATACCAAAAGACCAAATGTCAGTCTTCAAACTGTACCTAGTATGCGAGTGTATTACCTCCGGTGCCATCCAGTACGGCGTTCCCGCCATGTTAATGAGCATCAACGGCGATGATGAAGTTGATTGGCCCCACCCTGGGACAGTATTTGTCTCGTAAAAAGACGTAGAGACGCTAAACTCTGCAAGTTTAACGGAACCGTTAGTCAATATGAATGTTACCGGCCTTTACATCTCTTTGTAAATTGTAAGTAGCCTTGGTTGTGAAGATAGGACAAAGCGTCTGGAGTTTCTTTAAGAAACATGGCTCCTGTAATCCATCCGGAAAAGACGAAGGTATAATCAACTATAAAGAGCTACAAGACATGAAGGGCATAACATAACAACCCATCAACGGCAATGGACATTGAAAGAACAGCGGGCCCTGAGAATATTTGGGTGGGAGAGAAGAGACATGGCCTTGGTTTCACGTGAATTTTTTAAAAATCGGGGCGAGATTGGGTCAAGATCAATGGCCTTGATTTCCGTGAGAGTTGAGTCCATAGGGACGCATGGAGCTTTGTAAACAACAGCACTAACACCAATGCCAATTTCATCAAGAATCTTGTAAGCCTTTGAGTCAAGTGGGTATTGAATTTTTTACTGTTATATTCCTGTTCATGATCTCGAGCAACCATGAGTCATGTTTAATGGCTTTCTGATGAGAATTGTGGGATTGGGTTTATGAATTTCGCAGAAGAAAATATAACCATCTTGAAGAAGCAAAGAAAACAAGAAAAAAGGAGAAAAATTTTTGGGCGGTTTTCTAGTGAGGTTCGAACGGGGAAGAAGCTGCTATAGCCAAGCAGCAATCCAATGCAAAGAGTAACTTATTCTCATCATATATAGTATGGCAACCCGTGAAGCTATAAAAGGCACTGTAACCGTCTTGCCCGATTGTAATTTTATTTTGTGACATGATATCAATCATGTTTTATTTCCAAGCACAGCATGTAGGAATGATGAAAGAAGAGATAAGCTAAAGAACATAATCATGCAACTTTTTCTCGCAATCTCTTAAGTAATAGAGTGTTTCAATTCAATCCTAAGTAATGAAACAGGACACCTGAACAAGACTATTAGTCAAAAAGCCCTACTGCTAAGGTTAATGGAGATTTGGTGCGAAATGCAAATTCAGTGCTACAGATAATGAATCTGTCTGTATTAATTAGTATCACAGGTATGGATGCCCTGAATTCAAGCTTGAAACCTGAGAACAACGGAACCCAAGCACACGAAAACAATGGAGAGAGCCAGAGATGCGAGGCCAACAGAAGAAGGAACTCGCCCTTTATCCTTCCTCAATGTCATCCCTTCAATTATAGGGTAATTTACCCATAAGATGTAAAATGAGAGGAAAACTTGTCCAATCATCTCATTCCAACTCCCTAAAATTATCGTTCTGGCAAATCCTCCGGCAAAAGCGATCATGTTCAATATGACCAAAGAAACTAATGGAGCAAGAAAGTTGGTTGAGGTTTGGAAGTTGAATTTACCCGTTTGGTATAGAGTAACTTCTTCACTATCACAGACTTTATTGGTCGGTAAGAAAGTTGGTTGTCTCATGCCAAAACACTTCAAGATAGCATCTAGAGTTCCATAGGAATAAGCAGTGACTGATTTTATCATCCACATCCGTTGTTCATTCCACCACGTCAGGACTGAACCTCCTTTGACCAGAACCTCAGCTAAAGTGTTTAGTTGGGAGAATATAAAGACAGACGAAAAAATCATAAAACATGGACTTGAAGCCTGCAGACAAAAAGGAACATCAGATGCAGCTGGAAGTTTGCATATGAAGAAATAATTGAAATTTGCCACTCAAAATGGGGAAATTTCACAGATTCGGCTGTGAATGGGGCCAACCATTAGCCTCTATTTATTATTTGTATTCACCTTAGTTGAGATTATAGTAGGCTTCAAAATGACTATAACTATCAGGATGAACATAGTTACCTTGGGGTAAACTGGAATGCCATTTAAGAGACATAGCTGAGGAACAGTAGCCAAACACCACAAGGGCAATGAATAGAGGGGCTGAAGTGAGTAGTAGGCATAACACATGGTTTGAAGCACAGACATTCTTGATAGCCCATAAACAGGTGGGCAGAACTTTGAGAAGGTAACTTCAAGTAAACCACAGTTCCACCTTGTACCTTGAACCAATGCGTCATCCAATTTTGTGGTTGCAGTGCCTAAAAATGCTGGCCGTGATGGATTACAGAAGACAGAATTCCACCCATTGCAATGCAGGATGAATCCAGTTAAGTAATCTTCTAGCATAGAGTGGTACAAGAATCCTATCTGGTTTCAAGCCAAAAAGAAAGGTGACTTAATGACATGAGAAGACATCTATATGTATACCAAATTGGAAGCTGATGTTTGTCAGAGATTGCTTGCCTGTTTACCCCATTGAGTCTCTTTTTCATAGGTGCAAGAGGCTAAAAATTGGGCTTCTTCTTGTAGTATGCTCGATGAGGTACCGCTACACATGATGTTATGCTGTTTGTTATTCTTAAGTGACATGATGAATTCATTTGAAGGACCAAAAGCTTGTTTGAGAGCAGATAGATCTGAATCAAAATGAAGCAACTTGTAGGTCATATAAGTTGTACCAAGATGAATTCATTTGAAGGACCGCTATGTGTTTAATTTCACAACCAAGACAAAGACAACATTTTCCAATTCTATCATTTGTACCAAGATGAATCAGATGAATGATTAATAGCGGTCATATCAAAAACAGGGGTATTATTTTATTCTCAAATCTTGATTGACTACTTATTTGCAACATCGTTTTCATTTATTGTTTTGTTAGCCACCAACTTTATAAGAAAAAACTTGGGACTTTACGCTCTGATGACACAAGAAGGCAGTATGCATCATAAATAATGGTAAAGTGGTTTAAATGGCACATAAAGCTTGCAGCATGTCATTACTGATCCAAATAATCTCCATTAGCATTTGGATCACAAGCAATTTTGAATGCTAGTTCCATTTTAAGTACTCTGAACAAAATTTTAGTTGATTAGGATAACGTGTATACCTTTCTGCAAAAATTTTCCATATAATGCTTCTCTCTTGATGTAATAGCCAGTTCCAGACAACATCGGTCCCTGAATTCCATCAACACCCGGCCACCTTGTCTGAAACAACATCAAAACATGAAAGGTTCAGCAAAATGACTACAAACCACATCAAAATTCATAGTTCTGGGAACCCTGATGTGATGCATCTACATTCATGGACAAATTAGTATACAATGTCACTTTCATTGTTAACGTACCATGAATGTAATTCTGATCTGGCTATCATAGATGTCAGTCTTACTAATATTGTGGAATTTCTGAGGGAATTGAACATAAGCCAGGGAGGGAGAGATTTTTGGATCAAGGTGGAAACACATAGCTTGCCTGGTAGATGTTGAGTCATTGCAGTACATGTCACAATCTAGTATCAGTATGAAAGAGGAGTTGCTAAGAATGCTGGAAACCCGAAGCTGAAACAAATGTGCAACTGTTTAATTCAACTTCATAAGGGAAAATGAAGAAAAAAATGAAACAAGAGAGACAGGTTACATACAAGAACATTAAGTGCTCCAGCTTTGGAATGGTGTGGATAAGGTGGCCTTTTCTCACGAGAAACATAAACAAGAAGAGGCATCCGAGCTTGGTGAGTACCCGCCATATCATCTGACCTACCATGTACCACCTGAAGAACGAAAGATTTCAAACAATTTCATAGTTTTGGAATTGAAATAATTAGGTAATGTAAGTACTAACACAACACATGAAACCTTTACCCATTTAGCAAAAAAAAAGATTTTTGATGAGTTAAAAGGCTCTTTTCTATGGTTACTGCACATACCTCAACCATAGGAGGACGGATTTTAGCCTTGAGACTGCCTGCTTCTTTGATCACTGCAGTTTCTTCTTCTCTGTGAAGGCGCTCTTTAAACAGCTCATACTTCATCTGCAGTAGTGTTAAATTGGGCACATGATGCACAGCATTTATAAACTAAAAACGTATAAAACAAGATAAATTTTTAAATGGTCTTGAAGAAACAACACTACAGAACCAAACATGTTAAAATTAAACCTTGACTTTCTCTTTTTCTTCCTCATATTCCACACTCTGAGTGACACCATGATCATCATGCCCACAAGAAAAATACAACTTGGGACACCTAGTCTTTATTCCAAACCGACTACAAAATGGAAGCCACGACCTAGCAAATACACAAGCCTCTTTCAAAGCAAGCAAAGTTAAAGAAGAAGCTCCATCATCCGAAAGATACACATGAAGCTTCTCCGGGGGATAATCAAGGGCCATAGCCGATAAAACAGTGTTCATTACATCAAAAGGCGGCTCCTTGATGGGGTCTGCAGTGCAAATAAACACATCCAAAGCTGGTAGTTCCTCGTCTTGCTGCAATCTTTCGGGGAACACTGTGCGATGAACAGGTCGCCATGTAAAAGCTTGGTGAAGGAGCCAAAGAAGAGAGAGTAACAACTCGGAGGCAAAGACTAGAAGGTGGGTTGATGAGAGTGGTGTGGTTGATAGAAAGAAGAAAGTCTGTAGTAAATAAGTGAAGTTAAAGCGATGGAATGGAGGACAGTATACAAACGATTGATTATGGTGGATAGTTTCTGAGGTGTGCAGAGATGAAGAGGAAGAGACTCCATTAATCAGAATGAACTGCAGGCAGAGCTAAGTGAATGACTACGCTCAGATTATGCTCCTCCCCACTGCCCAACAAACAATTCTTTTATGGCCCAAATCATCGTGTTCTTCATTCTCTTTCCCTGCCAGCTTCCCTCTCACCTAGTCTCTCTCCCTCCATCTTCCGGAGATGAAGACAAAAACAAAGTCATTGTTGGGAAGGCGAGAACAAGTTGGCATCGAACATCGTCCCTAAAGAAAATATTTTATGTTTGTGTTTCATCATCTTTATTGATGAAGATATTTTACTTTAGTTTGAGACGGAAATATTTGATCTTAGTTTTTGATAAAGATTATTTTATTTTTGTTTAAGACAAAATTAATTTAGGTGAGTGGTTGGGATAGAGAAAAGGAAAAAGAAAACAAAGATAAAAACTATTAGGGGGGGTTTGATTTGATTAATATTTTATTATTAAAATAAAAAAATTATTTTAAAGATAAATTATTTAAAAGATTATTGAGTTTAAATTATTTATGTTTGATAAAATTATTTTACGTAAATACTTTTGAATATAATTATTTTTAAATATTTTTAAATTATTTATTATATTAATTAAAAATAAATTTATTTTTGTCTCAAAAAATTAATAAATAATAATATAATTATAATAAAATCAAGATTATTTTGATAATTTTTTAATACCTAAAGCGAAGACGATAATCATGATACCACCTATATTACTTGTCACGTCAATATTGATAGTAAAAGATTACCGTAGTATTTTATTATTAATAAACTAAACAAAATTATGTAAATAATAAAAAATAGATTTTCGAATTAATCTTTAAATCTCTGAAATCAAACAACCCCTTAGGGATGATAAAATTTAAAAACAATTTTAAAACTCTAAAGAAAAAAATAATTATTATTCAAATTTTAGATTAAAAAATATTAAATTTTAAACTTAAAAAATATAAATAAAATTTTAATTTTTAAAAATATTTTTAATTGAATAATATTTTTATTTTTAATTTTAATAATAAATTTTTACATAATAATATATATTTAAATTTTTTAAATTTAACTTGTGAAACTTTTTCTTTGGTTGGGATTAAGTCTTTTGGCCTTGTTTTATTCATTTGGGGTTTCCTTAACTTGTGTGCAAATTTAGGTAATAATAATTGAAGTCACCACCACTTTTTTTTTTTTTGGATAAGAGAAGGGTCTGAAGAGGTCGTTTGAGTTCAGAGATTTAAAAATTAATTTAAAAATTATTTTTTATTATTTATATTATTTATTTGGTTTGTTAGTAATAAAATATTATGATAATCTTCTATTACCAATACTAACGTGACAGGTAATATAGATGGTAATCTGATTATCATCTTTACCTTAAGTAATAAAATATTATCAAAGTAATCTTGATTTTATTATAATTATATTATTATTTATTCATTTTTTGAGATAAAAATAAATTTAATTTTTTATTAATATAATAAATAATTTAAAAATAATTATATTTAAGGATATTTAAGTATAATAATTTATTAATATTCTTTTATTATCTTTTATCAAATACAATAATTATTTATATCTATTAAATTTTATTAAATATAGTGATCATTTATACTTAATAATTTTCTAAGTAATTTATTTTTAAAATAATCTTTTATTTTAATAATAAAATATTATTTAAACGAAACGCTTCCGAAAATAAAAATTATTTTGCAAGTGTTATAAGAATAGTTGCTAAAGTAGAAGGCATGAGTCGTCATTCAGCAATAGACAACATATGAAAGCCTGTAATTGTTTTAAAATAATTCCCAACTAAATATCATTTTATTTCAAAACTTTATTAAATAGTTTTTTAATTCAAATTTACATCAGTTTTAATTAAAATAATAAAAAATTTATTAATACAATTATAGATAAAGTTTTAATTACATATATAATCATATGTTTAAGAAATGAATTATAATTTTTTAAAATATTAGAGATTAATAATATTTTTCAAAAGGTGTTTCAAGAATTAAAGCTATTTAAAATTTTTGTAAATTTTAATATTATATTAAATATATAAATTTTTAAATAAAATAAGAGAAAGTATTTATTTACTTTTAATAAATTTTAAAAAATTAATATTTATATTTTCATAATATTATTTACAATTTAGTTTAATTGAATATTATTATAATATTTTTTACTTTAAAAGATAAATATGGTTAATTACATATTTATTATATTATTTAAATAAAATAATATAAAATTTTTTTAACGTTAATAAGTGGATGAATATTATTTTTTTAAATTTAAAATATAAGAATTTGAAATTGTATCAAACTTTGGGTGGGCCATAGTGATTTGGCCTTTTCAAAGATTATCCTGCACAGATTTACATGTGCGAGCTCCTAATAGGTCCGAGCCGGCACTGCGGGAGATTAGGTCGGTCTGTTTTGACTTCTAATCCCCTTGTGTCTTGTTTTCTTGGGCTCCAACCTCCAGTCCCACTTTTAATTTTTCCAGTGTCACGGGGAATTTTATTCAAATTAAGCTGTATTTTTGGGTTGAATCAACCAGTCCGAGCAATGGCCTCATAATTATTCATCATTATTTTAATAAATTAATTTTGATATGATATTAACGAGCCTCAAATCGATTTTAAGTACTTTATCTCTTAAATTACCTGTTGAAACTTATCTCAATTCAAATTCGTTACAGCTTTAAATGACACATGCTTCGTACTTTTGACTATTGATATGTTAAGCTTAATTTGAATAGTATCGATTTGATTTTATAAGTTAATTTGATTTGACTCAAATTTACTTAATTCAAATTTAAGAGTTAAGAGATATTCAGTTTAGTTTAGTTTGAATTTAAGTCGAATTTATAATTCAAATATGTTATTCAAATTCATGACTTATTTTGATTTAAATTCATAGTTTGAATTAATAGTTCAAATTTATAGTTTGATTCGATTTGAATTTATAGTTTGAATAAATGGTATTGCCCATTATTTAAGTAAAACAATATTGTTTTGTCAATAAATTATGAAATAGACCCATCAATCTGAGTAATGAACTCGAACCATTGATTTAAATAATAAATTCAAACAAAACTAACTCATAAATTTAAATCATTAATTTGAGTTAAACTTGAGTTTAACAAAACCAAATAATTTTTTATTCAAATTAAACTTGAATTATTATTAATTTTGACTCGATAAACTGATACCAAACTTAAATCAAATCATTTTTTATTTAAGTCAAACAGTCACAATATTCAGCCTAGACCGGGTTTGAATCAATGTTGTTTTTACGAAGTACTCCCATAAACTCAGGATGGGGATAATAATTAAAATAGGCAAAATTTTTCCCGCTTATACCTTTTTAGGCAAACGCATAATAGTTTTATTTTTATAAGAAAATTCTTTTATAACTCCAAAAATACCCTTCCAGCCCTGTATACGTAAGCGCTGGAAGGAAAACTTGAATGCGTGAGTACGTGCGGAGTGCGTGCGGTGCGTGTGTGGTGCGCACGGTGCGTGCGTAGTGCGTGCGGTGCGTGAGCAATGCGCGCACCCTGATTAATATATATAAACAAAGTGTGAGGGTGCGCGTGCAGTGCGCGCACCCTTTCTTTTATATATATATATATATATATATATATATATATATATATATATATATATATATATATATATGTATGTATGTATGTATATATATATATTAAATAATATAATAAATACATATATATATATATTAAATATTATAATATTTAATATAATAATAATAATAATTTTTAAATATATATTATATTATTATATATTATAATATAATAAATATATATAATAATATAATATTATATATATATAAAAAAAATATATGCACAGTGTGTGCACTGTGCACGCACTGCACACACACTGTGTACACCGCGCGCACCACGCACTCCGCAAGCACTCTGCACGCACCCACGCACTCAAACCTTTCTTCCAGTGCCTACGTATACAGGGCTGGGAGGGTATTTTTGGAGTTACAAAAAAATTTGCTTATAAAAGTAAAACTACTGTACGTTTACTTAAAAAGGTATAAGCGGAAAAATTTTTACCTATTTTAATTAATATCCCCTCAGGATGACTAGAAGATTAATTAATTGTATAAAACTGCATAAAATATTTAAGTGTTGGTGTACACTACATGCCACAAAATTACTACATAAGAATGGGAGATCCCAAGAACAAGAATACAATGAAAACCAAAATGGAGACGACAGTGATTGATGCTGGAATTCGTCCCTTGTCCTTCCTTATTAGCATCCCTTCAACAATTGCAAAATTTACAACGAAGATGTAAGCTGACAGCACAACTTGTGCAAACATCTTGTCCCAGTTGCCCACTGCAACAATTCTAGCAACTCCTCCAAACAAGGCTGCCATGTTGAGTATCATCAAAGAAGCCATTGGAATGAGAAACATTGCTGATGTTTGGAAGTCAATTTGACCCATTTCATATCTTGTAACTTGTTCATTGTCCATAACTTTGTTGCTTGGGACAAAACTGGCTTTTCTCAGGCCAAGCAATTTCATTATGGCATCCAAAGTTCCAAAGGTATGACATGTGACAGACTTTATCATCCAAATCCTCTGCTCATTTCTCCATGTCTTGATTGAACCTCCTGTTGCAAACACCTCTTGCAGATGTTTAGCGATGGCCGACGCGAAAATGACAGAAAATATCTTAAAAAATGGACTTGAAACATCAGGGTAGAGGGGGATGCCGTGGAGAAGATACAACTGGGGAATAGTAGCAAAACACCAGAGAGGGAAGCAATATAAAAGTGGGAATAATGAGAGTTCTGCATAGCACATACTCTGAAGAAAGGACATTTTTAATGGTCCATAAAACAAGGGAGAGAATCTGCAGATAGCAACATCAATCAAGCCAGTGCCCCATCTGGTGCCTTGAACCAATAAGTCATTCAAATTTGTGGCTGAAGTGCCCAAAAATTGTGGCCTGGTTGGGTTAAGAAACGTGGATTTCCAGCCTTTACAGTGTAAAATGTACCCTGTAAAGAAATCTTCAGCCACAGTTGGATATAGAAAACCCACCTGATGTTCAGGAGAGAAGCAACCACTGTTATGAAATGCCATAATAATTTGGTTAACAGTAATTAAAATTTGATCCACTTAGTGATGATAAAAAAGCTTGCCTCTTCACCCCACTTTGTATGATGTTCATAGGTGCAGGAGGCAACAACTGCTGTCTCTTGCAGCAATGCACTGGGCAAGTTCCCATCAGTGACATTGTTATGCTTGCAGTTTTCTTGAATGGATTTGATGAACATGTTGGAGGAGCCAAGAGAATTTCTAAGTTCCTCAAAGTCAATACCTGTTTATTAACATCAAAGCTTAAGCCAATCACGAAATTCGATCTTTAGAATAATTAGTAATCTGCCAAACATTGAGAGATACCTTTTTGGGTAAAGTTTCCATAGAATGACTCCCTTTTAATGTAATAGCCAGTGCCAGACAAGACTGGTCCTCTCAGCCCATCCATACCTTGCCATAGTACCTTTGATCAGTGCAGAGTACATAAACAACACAAAGTTAGATTAATTTATCTATAGCTATGTTTTGTGCTTTGGACTAAGTTTTGATTTTGTAATTACCTTATATGCTGATCTAAATTGACTGTCATAAATATCATTCCTACTGATGTTATAAAACTTCTGGGGGAACTGAACATATGCTAATGTAGGAGAAATTTTGGAGTCAAGGTGGAAACACATGGCTTGCCTAGCTGAAGTTGGGTCATTGCAGTACATGTCACAGTCTAGGCCTAGTATGTGTGGAGAATTGCTAATCACGCCTGACACCCGAAGCTGTAAACAAGAGTGTCAACTTAAGCAATATAATTTGTATGCATACATAAACACTTATCCTGAAGTGGGTGCAGGGAGATTTTACAAGAGCATTGAGGGCTCCGGCTTTGAAATGGTGAAAATGATCAGGCCTTTTCTCGCGAGAAACATAAACAAGAAGAGGCATATTAACATGGTCTTCTAGCACAGTCTCACCCGAAATGTCTTCTATTATCTGTAGAAATTAGAAAATCCCACAATATTTAACATCTAAGTTATGCTTCTTCTAGTTCTCTGCTCTGTGTTGCAGGATACAGAAAATTTTTACCTCAATGTCAGCAGGGTGATTTCGGCTGTCCCCAAATTCCCCATCTTCTCCAGCTCTCATCACACTTTCCTCAAACATCTCATATTTTTCCTGCAACTTATAAACTATCAACTACATATACATTCCCCTGAAGTACTTTGAATTACAGAAGAGAGTTAATAATTTCATCAAACCTTGATGATCTTCTTCTCTGCCATAAACTCACTATGATCAATGTTAATTTCATCACCATGAGGTGCAGAAAAAAATGCCTGTGGGCACCTTGTTTTGATTTTGAACTTCCTGCAAAAGGGAAGCCACAATTTTGCAAACCTGTAGGCCTCCTTCATACCATGTAAAGTTACAGGAGAACCACTATCATCAGATAAATAAACATGAAGCTTCTCCGGTGGATAATCCAGTGCCATAGCTGATAACACAGTGTTCATCACACCAAAAGTAGGCTCCCTCACTGGATCCACTGTGCATATAAACACATCAATGGCCGGAAGTTTATCATCTTCCGGCAATCTTTCCGGAAACACAGTTCGAGAAACCGGATGCCAGAGGTACGCTCGCCCAATGAGCCATATAAAGGTTAGAAGTAGCTCAGAAGCAAAGACTAGAACCCATGGTAAAAATGGTATGTCTCTCGTTTCTTGAAAAAGAGAAGAAACTCTATAGTAGATTAAGAAAGCTATAGCTATGGTATGCACAAGTGCATGTAACCTGTTGCAGATGATGGAAAACTTGTTAACATGGCAAAGGTGGAGAGGGAGATCAGAGTTCTCCATTGTTAACTGATAAAATCTTTTTGGTTTAAGCAAGAGGCCAAGAAATTCTAGTCCTTTTAAACAATTGGAACATGGACTAGTATGCTTGAAAATGATCGTAGCCACCACTGTTGACTGAAACAGTGCTGCAGGCTAAATGTTGTTTTCTTTCATTTTCTTCCAGTTTTTTTTTTTTTAATTTTTATAAATAAAAAACAAATTCTGTAACCATATGAATGATTCAAGGGTAAGATTTTATTAGATAATCATAATTATTATAATAATAAATATTAATATTAATCAATTAAGAGAGTATTTAATTTAGATAATAATAATTATTATAATAATTAACATTAATATTAGCTAATTAAGAAAATATTTGATTAAAATAATCGAAAAAACAAGCAATAAGAATCGAAAAAAACAGAGAAATCGATTTGGTAAAGAATAGTAGAATAAATTTGGTTGAAAATGGGATTTTTGGTCTCAAAAAAATAGAAAATGATTAGAGGAGAGTAAAATTGATAGATTTTGACAACTTTGACTATAAATTAGTAGGTTGAAAAAGGTAATTTGACAAATTCTCAACTAATAAAGGAGACTGTTAGTATTATTTTATTAAATATTAATAATAATTGTGGTAGATAGTAATACAATTTTTCCTTCTTGTGATAAGATACTTGAGGAACCAAGTCAAGAGTTGTCTTTCATGTAGATAGAAAGACAACAATGTCTTGTTGTGATAAGATACTTGACGAACCAACTCTTGACAGAAAGCCAAGTCAAGAGTTGCATATGATGAAGGCTAAGTTGTCTTTCATGTAGACAGTAGGCTTCCCTTGGCAACCAAGTAGAAAGAAAAGTTAAACACACACACACACATACACACACACACACACACACACATATATATATATATATATATATATGTATATATATGTATATATGTATATATATGTGTATATGTATATATATGTGTATATGTATATATATGTATATTAAATATGCCGAAAGACTTATTCCCTCCCAAGGTATAGTGAATACTTATTTCCACCCACCAATTTTCAAAAACCCAAACACCTACCCATAGTTTGGAAAATTGACACCTACCCTCCAAAATTAAGATAACATTAAGGGTAAAATCATCATTTAACAATACTATTTAACATTTATATCATTTTACCCTCTTAATTTGAAAAACTAACAATTTGACCCAAAATTAAGTTTTGAAAAGTGACATTTTCCCCCTACCTAGGGTTTCTAATTTTACCAGCGAATTTCCAACCAATGATGGTCGATGATGACAGTGATGACAGTTTGGACAATGATGACAGTGATGACAATCTAGACGAAAAGTCAAAACTCTTTGTATGAATTTTTGTCATCCAAACAAAGTTGACTTCGTCTGGATAATGATGACAATTCAGAAGAGACCAATCTCCTCATCTGGATCGTCGTCCAGACGAGGCCGACTTCGTCTAGATGATGAAGACCCAAAAACGAAGAGTTTCAACTCTTCGTCTGGATTTCATCAAATTCAAACGTTGTCAGTCCAATATTAAGCACTAGAGGGAGTGACGACATCGAGAGGGAGAGAGATCGACCATTGTTGGCTGGAAATTTGCTGGTGAAATTGGAAATCCTAGGTAGGGGGAAAATATCACTTTTCAAAACTTAATTTTGGATGAAATTGTTAGTTTTTCAAATTAATGGGGTAAAATGATATAAATGTTAAATATTATTGTTAAATGATGATTTTGCCCTTAACTTATCTTAATTTTGGAGGGCAGGTGATAGTTTTCCAAATCATAGGTGGGTGTTTGGGTTTTTGAAAATTGGTGGGTGGGAAGAGGAATTCACTATACCTTGGGTGATAACAAGCGTTTTGGCCTATTAAATATAGCTGCAAATTGACACCTAAATCAGCAATTTACTGTCACAAACGGAAAGAAGACAAGCAGGGCCTCATGAAAAAAGGAGAACCCCCACCCTATAGAACCTTATAGAGCAATTGCGAAAAAAAAAATAAAAAACGAAACAAAATACTATATAGACAAAAAACCTGTTTTACAAAGTAGAGCGTCTGAGAAAGTGAGAATATAGAAGGATTGGAAGGTTGCAGAGTTATCAAAACCGGATTGGATTAGCTGGTTCAATCAGAAACTAGTTCTTAATCTAGTCAAGTTTGTATTTAATTGTGAATCAATTGAAAAGTCAGTCAAACCTAAAAAAAAAAAAAAAAACAGGTTAACGAGAAAATTTTTTTAAAGAAATCCGATTTCATCTAACTTACAATTTACATATTATTTTATTTAGTATTACTATTTAAAAAATTTTAAATTTAATATTTAATATTAAAACCATTATTCTATTTATATTAATAAATAGAATAATGGTATAATGTTATAAACTGTTAATTTAACTTTTTATAATCATTCATTCAATTATAGTTATTTAAATAAAAACTATCCGGTTGAATTAATTGAATCATATATTATTGAAATAACCTATTAGACTACCGCTCTGGTTTTAAAAACATTGGAGGGCTGTTCTTCTTTGAGCAGAGAAAATAGTGAAGATTGGTGAATTGGGTAGATGGTCTTTCCCTCTAAACGGTACTGAAAAATTTTATTTAAAATTAGAAAGTAATACAAATCATAATCAATCAACAAGATTTTATTACTTGAAGCAATTTCTTCTAGTACTTGAAACATATTTTCAAAGTTATTCAAGAACGAAGAACTGGTTGCTTCTTATTTGTTCTTTCCTGCAATCATCCCTCCTAGTATTGGTAAACTGAGGATCAAATTTATAGAGGAGAGGAAGAGCTGCCCAAACATCTGGTCAATATTATTTTGAAGGCTCACTCTAATCACCCCACCGAAGAAGCAAACTATGTTTAGCCATGCCAAGATTGCCAACGGAGCTGTAAACATTTTGGCTCCCTCGAAATCGAATACACCCTTTTCATATTTCTCAAGCCTCTCTTTGTCCACAGCCTTGTTAGTTAATCTTGGATTTGCTTTCTTTACGCCAATCCGCTTCATCACCATGTCTAAGCACCCAAATAGGCTTCCAGAAACTGATTTAATTATCCAAATTCTTTGTTCATTCCAAACAGTTCTAAGTGTGCCACCGGTTGAGAGGACATCATATACATGATGACAAAGGGAGGAGAAATACAGAGTCAAAAACGCTGCAAACCATGGACTTGAAACCTGATATTGCAGTCAACAAGAGCAATTAGTTGCAACTCGAATGCATAAGATGAAATAACAAAATTTAAAAGGGAAAACAGAATTTTCTGATAGTTTACCTTGGGGTACAAGGTAGTGCCAGTCAAGAGGCATAATTGGGGAACTATGCCATACAAGAGAAGAGCCACAGAAAGAAGGGGCTGGAATGTGAAGTATCCATAGCACATACTCTGTAAAAAGGACATTCTTGACATCCCATAAGTGAGAGGACTGAATTTGGAGAGAGCTACTTTGATCAATTCTGAACTCCACTTCATGAGCTGTACCATTGCATCCTTCATGTCAATGGTTGTGCAGCCCAAGAAACATGGCCTTTCTGGATAAAGATAGACCGACTTCCATCCTTTGCAGTGCAATAGATATCCTGTGAATGTACTCTCCAACAAGCAATCATACGAGAACCCAACCTGTATTAAGTATTCAGAGCTTTAAGCTTCATTTATTTGGTATCAAAACCAAACTTCAGGAAGGATAAGTGATGAGTAGAAATAGATCACTTGCCTCTTTGCCCCATTGTGTGTTTTGTTCATACGAACAAGAGGCCAAACGCTTGGCCTCTTCCACTGTAGATTCTGATGAATCTTCTTGCCTAGTGACATCTTGTTCTTTGTTAGGCCTCAGTGAATCTATGAGCTTGTTGGAAGTACCAAAGTTCTTTTCAGGCTCAGCAAGAAACTTATCTGACACACCAGAAATAAAGCTTGTGAACAACATATAACTCCATATAAGATCTAATATACCCAGATAGTTCAGGTTCAAGATTTTCTACCCTCTTGATTTGGACTTCCGAATAATGCATTTCTCTTCATGTAAAAGCCAGTGCCTGACAGTAATGGTCCTCTTAGACCATCCATACCTTGCCATTTCGTCTGAATCAAGTGGATCAAAACTTAAAATCGACAGACCTTTTACCATTAATAACTTAATTCATTAGAATGCAAGGAATAGGAATTGTTTCAAGTACCTTGTAAGCTGACCTAGATTGCCCATCGTAGATGTCATTCTTGCTGACATTGTAGAAAACTTGGGGGTATTGAACAAAAGCCAGAGAGTGCGACATCTGGGGATCAAGATGAAAGCACATTGCTTGTTTTGCAGAGTTTGGGTCATTACAGACCATGTCACAGTCCAGAACCAAAATGTAGGGAGCATTGCTGATTATCCCGGAAACTCGGAGCTGCAATAACATGATTCATTAAATACTGCAAATTTCACTTGAGTTTGGTGCATCAATGTGAATATCCAATGTAGGTACTTACAAGGGTGTTGAGAGCTCCAGCTTTGAAACGATGAGGAAAGGATGGTCTTCTTTCACGTGAGACGTAGACAAGGCGAGGCATCTTGGTTTCTTCATCTTTGGACTCGAAATTATCGTTTCTTTTGTCATGTATTATCTACAATAAAACAGCCATGTACACAGTTAAAGATAACCCTTTAACTTGAAGAGCTTTATCCACAAGAATTTTTTTTATTTATTCTCCATTGAAGCTCCACCATAACAAGGGCTTGTTGAAATTGACTGATTTGATATGAAAAATTAAATAGAATAGCTGATAATGATATATTATTGTAGTGATTTTTTATTGAGTCAAGATATCATATTTGGGATAGATTTGAGCTGAGTCAAATTCAAACAACGGTGGATTTAAAATTGACTCAAATCTAGAGACTCTAAATTGAGTTAGAGCTTACTCAAACTAATAACGAGTTTGCAGATGAGTTGTCAAAAAGCCACCAAAGAAGAAGCATATAGGTCACTAAAGAAGTAGAAGAAGAAGATGGATCCACCACCATTGTCAATGAAAAATCGTCTAAGAAGATGAATTTGTCAGCAACTTTTTGACAACACAACAAAATCGACCCAACTTAACTCGAATTTGAGCTGAGGCTACCCTAGCTTAAGTTTAGAGTCATTCTAATCAAACACCACACTAAGTCTGAATTAACTCAATTTAGATGTATCCTTAATCATACTAATCTTTAAAGTAGTTATTTAAGTGTATAAATACAAAAGAATGTTGATTAGAAATAAGGTGTGTGTGTATATATATATATAAAATCTTTATGAAATAATAAAATTATGTGCACTTAATTTTATATATCAAATTAAGTATTTAGATTATATATCATCATATAGTACTCAATTATATGATGATACATTATCTGAGTACTTAATTGAGTATGAATAACATTGCTTAAACTAATTTTTAGCAGCATACCTCAACATAAGGGGGTCGATCCATCGACACGCAATTGTTTTCGTATTTTTCACCTACTTTCTCCACATTGCTCTTGAAATTTTCATATTTTGTCTGTAAAGATGATATATATACATATTATAATATCAGCTTATTGAAGTATTGATGTTTGTGAAGATTATAGTAGTAATTAATAACAATATTTCTACTAGACCAACCTTAATCTCCTCCTCCTGGACCTTGAATTCATCACTCCAAAAAAGCCTCTCATCATCAGCTAGCATCGAGAAATAAGCCTCAGGACACCTAGTTTTGATTCCATATTCCTTGCAAAAGGGAACCCAACTCTTAGCAAATTCAAATGCTTCTTTTATAGCATACAAGCTTACATAAGAACCCCCATCATCCGAAAGATACACAGACAATTTCTCCGTTGGATAATCAAGTGCCAAGGCCGATATAACAGTGTTCATCACCTCCACAGCCGGCTCCTTTTGGGGGTCAGCCGTGCATACAAACACATCAATTCCTGGTAGTCTAACATCACTGGGAATTTTTTCGACGGACACCGTCCGAGACACTGGGAGCCAACGAAAAGCTTGAGTGAGGGTCCAAATGAAAGCGAGGATGAACTCGGAGACAGTGATGAGAGCCCATGCAAAGGACAGTAGTGGGTTATTTTGGTGGAAAAGATTTGTAAGGCGATAGTAAAGCAAGAAGGATATGGCTGCCAAGTGGAAGAAAATATGAAGCCTGCTGGTTGTGGCACGAGATTGGTGAACTTTGCATGTGTGAAGAGCAGATTCGACCTCCATAGTGTTTTTGAGTTCTTGACTGGTTGGGGATGATTTTATGAGCTCACAAACTTGTTGATTGTCCTTTATATAGAGTTGCCATTCAAATGGCGCACAAAAATGTAAAGATGCTTGGTTTTGTTCGGTTTAATTAATTGTGAAATTGATATTAGTTTTTAATTCATTTAAGTACAAAACTACCAATTATCGAGTGAAGGATTAGCTGTTGCACCAATTGAATATAAGACAATTCTTGGCATTTTAGTTACTGGTGGCGTATGATTGAAGAAGTCTCTATGCTCATACCATGCCGATTGTGTAAATTCGATGAGTTCAACTAAATAAGGGCAATATTGTAAATTAGAGGGAATTTGAGGCTGTTCTGTCTTTTGCACGGGGAGGGCAAAATAGTCTTTGTGCAGGCCATATTTCTTATACCCCAGGTTAGTCGGTGGATTAAAAACGTATTAAAGTTGCATTTTACTATTCTCCATTTCTCTCTAAAAAATTTGTTCTGGTAGGGTTTCTTGTAAACACTAAAATCCACTTCTTTCTCTTGATCTAGCGATCTAATCTTTGAGTTTGTCTATAGCAGTCACTGTGGTGCTTGGGTTTAGAGTAGATTAGTGTTTGTATATTTAGATCGGTCATTATCAGCTCTGTAAGTTGTATATCTTGTTCCGATTATTAGCGGATTTGTTAGAGGATTCTTCTACCTTGGATGTAGGATTTTGATTTTGAAACCTGAACCAAATATATGTTGTTGTTTGCTTATTTTGCTATTATTGAGAGATTTTTGAACATTCTTTTACTAGAATCTTGATTAATATTTGCATTTGGTAATCCTAAAATATTAACAAGTGGTATCAGAGCTTATTTGTTTCGAATATTGTTATTTTTGTTCTGAAGTACTTTGCTTGAGTGTTGTTTTAGCCATTGCTTATGTTATTTACAGTAATTCTTGTTTACATGATCAAGAAAAGATTTAGGGAAATTAAAATAATTACCCTTTTTTTTGGAGCAATATAAAATTTACCCCAAATTTTGGGTTAAAGCAAAAATACCCCTTATATTAAAGTATTTAAACGAAAATACTTCAAATATCCCCTTAAATATCAAAACTACCCTTCTTAATTAAATTATTATTTTTTTAAGGATAATAAACAAATTTACCCCTAATGTTGGGGTTTAAACCAAAATACCCTTAATTTAAGGCATTTAAACAAAAATGCCCTAAAATAATACCAAAACTATCCTTCCTTTATTTCTATATAAACCACATATCTTCCTTCATTTTTAACATATCTGAGAGAGATTTCTGAAAAGAGAAAAGAAGTTCGTGTTCAGGATTTCGGGCGAGAAGAGAAAAGTTCGTCATTTCGAGGTATTTATCTCTGCTATTACTTCAATCATTATTATTTTATTAATAATGCAATTATATGTGATATTTTATATAATAAATTATAGTTGTGTGTAATAAGTAAAATAATAAAAATTAGATAGACTATGTTGTAAATATTATAGTAGTATAGGATAAAATGATATTTGTTAATAAAGGGTGTTAGAGGATAGTTTTGAATAGACAATATTAGAAGGTAAAATGATATTTTACAATGAAAGGTGTTAGAGATATGTTAGATAATATTTAGGAAAACATGATATTAGACAATGTAAAGGTAAAGTGATATTTCCACAAATTAGTATAACATTAATTAAAATTTTAAATAGCACAATATATAATTGAATTATGGAAAAAGTATAATTGTGCAATAGACATTTGTAAATAGTATTTTCAGTCATATTATTTATGTTGATTATATATTTTATTGTAGGATTAATCTAAATGGCTAATTTCACTACATCAGTGTCGTCCTCCCCCCACAGTCTCTGCTGGAAAACACGGCTCAGATCAGCATATGTAACTAACTTATACCCATGAAAATATGTCTGGAGGATCCGATCTATGGCCTTCGATGGAATATAGATGTCAATATCTACCATATGACTAAATCGAAGGTCTGTCATAATAGCAAACTCATATGGATTGAATCTGACATCCACATCATTAACTCGAAACCATAACTCTTCTCGCGAGGTCACCTTATTTACCACTCGAAGGATGAAAGAATATATTAGAACCCTACTAAATCGACTATCCTTCAAGTCTAGGAAGTGTCTGAAACAGGTACGTCGAAAAATTTGTAATTGCCTCTCTGTTAATAATTTTTTTATCACGGCTCCCACATCTCTATATCCATAGTGTTTCTCGGAAGGAAATCACATTTCATCCTTGCCTTTATCCTTGCCTTCATCCCTTTTCCTTTTTTGTGTAGCTCCCTATTTCAAAATTAAATTACGATTATATTAAATTTATATCAATTTTATTATAAATTATTCAATTCTATACATAGAAGCCTTATTTAAAAAACCAGATATCAAATTCGAATTATGCATGTCAAAAATCCTTAAGATGGATAAATTTCAATTTGCACCTCATATGGAAAATATAAAAAAAAACCTAAAATTTTATATAATCGCATTCTACCCCTGATAACTTTGGAAAAGTTCATTTTGCCCCCACCACATGAATTCGCTTGTCAACCGCACGAATTCGGGGGGTTGACCATAATTTTGCATGTCAACGAACTTTTCCAATTTATACTTTGCCCTACCACACGATAAAAACTCGCATTTTCACCCCCAACCACACGATATCGTGTAGTCCACGAAGTTTGGAAAATGGACAAAACAGCCTCTTCTTCAACAAATCTAACCACACGAATTCGTGTGGTCACTGCGCCATTCGCGTAGTGACTGTCGAATTCGTGTAGTTACATTTCACCTCCTAAATTTCGTTTTTCAAACTCAATTTCAACAACAATCAACTCTACACCTAATCTAATACAAAAGCCTCGAAAGGAATTATCAAAATCACCAATAAATCAAGTATTTTCGACAAAAGTTTCAAATCGGAACCCTAACGCTAAACACCCAAATTTCACATCAAATCATGAACCGAAATGCATAAAGAGATTACAAAGGTTGTTTTACTAACCTTTTTGTCCATTTTCGTGGTTGAAAAAATCGCGAAATCATCGGAGAAAATCAAAGTTGTCGAGTGAGCGAAAACGTGTCTTTGAATTTTCTGTTTTCGTGTGTTTTGGCAGAGATGCGCATGGTTTCGTTGATTTTGATATGAGGGGCATTTTCGTCTCTACACATTTTTTGGGCATTTTCATTTAACTGTTAAATTTAGGGGCAATTTCGTTTTGCCCCCTAATCTTTGGGGCAATTTAATTAATTTCCCAAAGATTTAATAACAATGCTCAAATATTAATATCGGTTCAAACAAAAATAGATATAGATAGATTTTATGGTAAAGGAGATTTTAATATGTGGAGGAAGAAAATGCATGTTATTCTTGTCCACCAAAAGTGCGCAAAAGCACTTAGTGGAGAAAGTGCTCTTCTAAAAGAAACGAACCCTGCTCAGAAATATGAAATTTTAGAAACTGTTTATAGTCTTCTAATATTATATTTATCTGATAATGTCTTAAGACAAGTTGATAATGAAAACACTGTTGGTAAGATTTGGTTGAAATTAGAGCATTTATACATGACTAAGTCTTTATCTAATAAAATTTACCTAAAGGAACAATTTTTTTAATTTTAAAATGGATTTTGCTAAATCTCTTAATGAAAATCTTGATGAATTTAACAAAATTGTAATTAGTTTGGCAAATATTGAAGAAAATATATCTTATGAAAACCAAACAATTATCATCTTGAACTTTTTAACTGATTCCTTCAAAGATGTTAAGACTGCAATAAAATCTAGTAGAGAGTCTTTATCTTTAAATTATGTTTTGGGTGCCTTAAAGTCAAAAGATTTAGAATTTGAATTTGAAAGAAAGACTATAAATGGAGGACTTTAGGTTAGGGGTATAACTGATGAAAGAAATAATCAAAGGGATAAGAAAACCTCCAAAAGTAAGAAAACTTGGTGGCAGTGTCACAAAAAGGATCATTTTAAGAAGAATTGTCTATAAAAAAAAAAATGTATAATTATAGTAACAATAACTTTGAAAATCAGAATATAACAAATTTCCTAGAAAAATATGATAGTGAAGAGGTACTTATGTTAATTAAGAGAATGTTTAGTGAGGAATGGGTTATGGATTCACATTTTTCACATGACACTTAGAAAGGATTTAACTCACTGATATTAAATAATTAAATGAGGAAAAAATGTTAATGCGCAATGATGAGTCATGTGATGTTTCCGACTGTTGGTTGAGTCAAGTTTAAATTGTATTATAGTTCTTTTAAAATATTTGAAAATGTTAGGCTAGTGCTAGGTTAAAAAGGAATCTAATCTCCTTAGGATTACTAGATTCTAATGGATATACATTTAAATCTAAAAGGGATGTTCTTAAAGTAATAAGAGGGTCTTTAATGGTTATGAAAGGTAAACTGAATCAAGGGTTGTACATCTTGGAAGGGTTTGTTGTGTTAGATTCAATGAACTTTATTGTTAATTCTAAAGACACGTTGTTATGGCATAAAAGAGTAAGGCACATAAATGTTGTTGGACTACAATAACTTTGTAAACAGAAATTAATTCTTTCAAATTAAATTGGCAACTTAAATTTTTGTGAAAATTATGTCCTAAGAAAGTCACAAAGATTTAGATTTGTCTCTGCTACTTAAAGAACTAAGGTTATATTAGATTATATTCATTTTGATTCCAATTCTCTACCTAATACACATTACTTCATAACTTTTGTTGATGATTACTTTATGAGAGTATAGGTCTATTTTTTAAAACATAAGAATTAAACTTTTAATAGTTTTAAAGAATGAAAAACACTTGTTGAAAATTAAACTAATAAATAAATAAAAGTTTTAAGAACAGATAATAATTTAGAATTTTGAAATAAATAATTTTTAAGTTACTGTAAAAAATCTGGCATTCTTAAACATAGAAACACCATAACATAATGAGTTAGTTGAGAGAATGAACAAGACCATTTTGATCAAAGTTAGGTGTCTTATGGCTGACTCGGGTTATAAAGCCAAGTTAGTCAATTGATTAAAAGAGCATTAGAGTTACATTTTACTATTCCCCTTTTCTCTCTACAAAATTTGTTCTATTAGGTTATAAACACTAAAATCCACTACTCTTTCTTCATCTAGTTGTTTAATCTTTGAGTCTATGTATAGTAGTCACTATTGTGCTTGGGTTTAAAGAATATTAGCATTTGTATAGTTAGGTCGGTCATCATCGACTTTGAAAGTTGTATCTTGTTCTAAGAACTAATCAATTTGCAAGAAGACTCCTTTGCCCTGGATTTAGAGTTTTGATTTGAAAACCTAAATCAAGTATATTGTTGTTGTTTGCTAATTTGCTATTATAGATTTGGATGTTATTGTTGATACTTGCAAGATTATCGAATATTCTTTTACCATAATCTTGATTAATATTCAAACTTGGTAATCCTAAAATATTAACACACTATTATGTGCATCCAATTATGCATGATACTTATAGTATGACAGAATATGATACGACACAAACAAAAAATGATATATATTTAAGATATATAAAAATTAGTACAATACAATACATATTACTCGTATAGATCAATACACTTAATTAAAAGTCATAATATGATAGCCGATAAGGGTGTGTCTGAGAAAATTCAAAATTTTAAGTGTAATTATAATATTTTTTAAGATAATGATGTGATATTTAGAAATTTATTATTTTATTATTTCTATTTTTAAAAAAACTCATTCAACACAATATGATAAATTATATTAAATTATTTGTATTCTAATATTATGCATTATATTATTAGAATAAATAAATAGATTTAAAGTCTTATGTTGGTAAAATTGAGAATTTTTAATAGATAATACTTATATTAATTAATAGAATAATCCTATAATATTATAAACGGTTAATTCAACCATTAATAATCATTCATTTGATCTTAAATTAAAACTATACGGTTCAATCAAAGAAATTATAAACTAGTGAAGTAATTTATTGGACTATCATCTTGGTTTAAAAAACATTGGAGGGTTGTTTTTCTAGGAGAGAAAATTAGTAAAGATTGGTGAGTGGGGCAGATGGTGTTTCACCCTAAAACAGTTTTGAAAATATTTTATTTAAAATAAGAAAGCGACACTGTCATAATACCTCAAAAGCTAGCTATTGAGATAGAAGAGTCCAAGGTCATATAAACCCCACACTAATTGTCCATACTTTCCAATGTGGGATCCAAGGCCCATACCTTGTACTTGAGATCCTAACATACCACTACGCTCTGCAGCCCTGACACCCACGCGGGCTAGCTGTGTGCTAGCTCTCTGCTAGCCCTAGGCAAACACTGCAATGCTGATATCACCACCCACATCGCACAATTGTAACTGGGAGACATGGTGATGGCTTTGAAAGCAAATGATACGAACCTTAGGAGAATCACACCTTAAAAGCTAGCTATTGAGATGGGAAAGCCCAAGGCCATATAAACCTCACACTAGTTGCCCATACTATCCAATGTGAGATCCAAGTCTCATAGCTTTCACTTAGGATCATAACAACTTTGAAGCAATTTCTTATAGTACATGAAACATGTATTCAAAGTTATTCAAGAACAGAGAACTGGGTGCTTCTTAGTTGTTCTTTACGACAATCATCCCTAGTATTGGTGAACTGAGGATCAAGTTTAAAGAAGAGAGGAAAAGTTGCCCAAACATTTGGTGAATATTATTTTGAAGGCTCACTCTAATCACCTCAACGAAGAAGCAAACTATGTTTAACCAAGCCAAGATTGCTAATGGAGCTGTAAACATTTTGGCTCCCTTGAAATCGAGTAGACCCTTTTCATATTTCTCAAGCTTTTCTTTGTCCATAACCTTGTTAGTTAATCGAAGATTTGATTTTTTTTACGCCAATCCACTTCAATAACATCTCTATGCACCCAAATAGGCTTCTAGAAACTGATTTTATTATCCAAATTCTTTGTTCATTCCAAACAGTTCTAAGTGTGCCACCAGTTGATGGGACTTCATGTACATGATGACAAAGGGAGGAGAAATAAACAGTCGAAAATGCCACAAACCATGGACTTGAAACCTGAAATTGTAAGCAATTAGCTGCAACTTGAATGCATAAAATGAAATAACATAATTTAAAAGGGAAAACAGAATTTTCTGATAGTTTACTTTGAGGTACAAAATAGTGCCAGTCAAGAGGCATAATTAGGGAACTATGCCATACAAAAGAAGAGCCATAGAAAAAAGGGGTTGAAATGTGTAGTATCCATAGCACATACTTTGTAAAAAGGAAATTCTTGACATCCCATAAGTAAAAGGGCTGAATTTGGAGATAGCTACTTTGATCATTTCAGAGCTCCGCTTCATGAGTTGTATGTACCATGGCATCTTTCATGTCAATGGTGGTGCAGCCTAAGAAACATGGCCTTTCCAGATAAAGGTAGATGGACTTCATCTAGTGAATGTGCTCTCCAACAAGCAATCATACAAGAACCTAACCTGTAGTCAGTATTCAGAGCTTTAAACTTCATTTATTTGGTATTAAAACCAAACTTCAGGAAGGATAAGTGATAGTTGACTGGAATTAGATCACTTGCCTCTTTACCCCATTTTGTGTTTTCTTCATATGAACAGGAGGCCAAACACTTGGCCCCTTCCACAATAGAGTCTGATGAATCTTCCAGCCCAGTGACGTTTTGTTCTTTGGTAGACCTCAGTGAATCTATGAGCTTATTGGAAGTACCAAAGTTCTTTTCAGGCTCAACAAGAAACTTATCTGACACACCAGAAATAAAGCTTATGAATAACATATAACTCCATACAAGATCTAATATACCTAGTTAGTTCAGGTTCAAGATTTTCTACCCTCTTGATTTGGACTTCCGAATAATGCATTTCTCTTCATGTAAAAGCCAGTGCCTGACAGTAATTGTTGTAATTTTTAAAGAGAAAAGAAAACATAGTGTTGCTATTAAAATAGAGAGCAACATATTTGAAGCAAGAAAAACTACATTTTATTAACTTTAGAAACATTACAATTTAAAGCTTAATTAATAACAACCCACTAAAGTCATGGTCCTAAGATTATGTCATGATCAAGAACATGAATTAATAACAACCTACTAAAGTCATGGTTCTAAGATTATGTCATGATCAAGAACATGAATTAATAATAACCCACTAAAGTTATGGTCCTAAGATTACACCATGATCAAGAACATGAATAAAAAATAACCAACACAAAAAACAGGAACAATTTGAAACGTTCAACTAAGCAACATTTATGATTCCATATTAGCAGTCCTAAACATGTCTTCTAACACTCCTTCTTGCTTTAAGAGCTGCAAATGTAACATCCGAATTCAGGTGTGTCAGTAAACTCCACTTCCAAAATTACCCCTAGAGTTGATTTTATAACTTGTTGTGTAAAGAAATTGCAAAAGAATCATAGAAAACTACTAAATGAGCAATATTTTTTAAAGGGGGTAAAATGGTCATTTTATAAAGATTCAAGGGACAAAGTGGGAATTAAAATTGAAGGGCACACTTGAAATTATATGGTGGTGCTAAGGGTTTTTGGTAATTGACTAAGGATAAAATAGTAATTTATGGAAAAGGTTAAGGGCAAAATGGTCCAAAAGGCTTATAAATTATATAATCTATTCATCTTCTTCCTTATTGCCGAGAACTCCATGAAATTAAGCTAAAGTTTTTCTCTTAACCAAAATTCGTCCAAAAACCTAGCTAAACCACCTAATTTCCAGAGGCCCCAGTTATAAAAAGTGTAGATCTGTCAATTCTGGTCAGTTCTAAGGTAAGAAATTTAATTTTTAAGATATGTGAAATTTGGGAGTTTGATGGATGATCATATTTTTGGTTGATTAAGGTTGCCAGAAAGAAGAAAAGAAGGTGAATAAGCTTAAATCACCAAATCAGCAAAGAAAAGGTAAGAATTTCATACTTTACATACTTGAAGTAAATTTGAGTTAGGTTATTTAAATAACTTTTACTTATATCAGTATGTAAGGTATTAGAATTAAGGTGATTTATGCTTAAAAGGATAAAGAAATTCATTATGATTCAGGATGTAATTTTTGGCCATAAGGGTAAAAAGGTAATTTTGGCCATAAGGGCAAAAATGTCATTTTATGCGATATAGGTTAATGTTGTTTAATTATGTGCATGTTATGTGAAATAACCCTTATATTAAGCCTATATTGTATAATTGAAATTAATTTGAGGCATGATATATATATATATATAAATGCATGAGAAAATAACATGATGTTTGAGAAGGAATGAAAAGAATAAGGGAAAATAACAAGTGCGCATATTTCATAATATGGATATATATGCATACATGAGGAATCATAACATATGCATGATTTAGAAAAAAATAAAGAAAGAGGAAAAATATTTTCTAAGTCATGCATGCTTTCATAATGACTCATATGATACAGGAAAGCAGAAAATATACTTAAAATCCTTACACGCCAGCTGTACTGTGTGGACAGCAAATAAAATAATCGGTTGTACTGTGTGGACAACCAGCTGTACTGTGTGGACAGCAAATAAAATAATCGGTTGTACTGTGTGGACAACCAGCTGTACTGTGTGGACAGCAAAAGAAAAATATCAGCTGTACTGTGTGGACAGCAAAGAAAAATATTAGCTGTACTGTGTGGACAGCAAAGAAAAATATTAGCTGTACTGTGTGGACAGCAAAGAAAAAAAAAATGCGTGTAAGAGAGAATTATACTTGGTATGGTGACTGCAAGTACTATCATATGTAGTCTAGATCGATCAATGAGAAAGAGAGAGAAACAAATTAGTAAATATTTTATGAAAGTCATTTGCATTAGAATTATGCATACAAGCCTGTGTGGCCGATAAAGAGTTAAGAAAGATGTACGAACAGAAAATAGAAATGTCATGACACTCATACATGCATAAATCATAATGAGTGATTCATATCTGTATAATAAGGAAATGAATCAATGTGTGAAAGAAAAGAATTATGATATGTGTTAAATGTGTGTTCTGTGTCAATTATTTTGTTGTAAATAGTTCAGACACGCTGAGTATGAAAAAAATTATAAAAGATTAATACTGGTATGAAATACTTTAAGTGTTTAGTATGATTTTCTTACTGAGCCATAGTCGCTCACTCCGTTTAATTTAATATTTTACAGGTAAAGAAATGCAGCAAAGGTTCCCGGGGAGCACTAATGAGACATGAGACTAAGGGAGGAAGGCACCATAATTTTGTTGACTTAAATGTTATAATGTATATATATATATATATGACTAGTTTTGAAAATTGGTTATAAAGTTTCTGTGGGTGATAATTTTTATAATTGTTATTATTATGTATTTATTTTACTAATTGTGGTTAAGTTGATAAAAATCCAGTCAATTGGTAGGACTGGTTTGTGTGAATTACAAATTGGGAGTGTTACAGGGCATAATGAAAAAAGAGAAAAATATTCCCCGGGCCCTCTAAAATAGGGGAACTCATGCCGTTTTTCTGTAACACACCCAATGGTTAGGAGAGGTTACAGCAAACACCAAGTTTTGTCCTTATATATTCAAACTTGCTAACCGGCAGTGGCTTGGTGAAAGTATCTACAACCTGATCTTCTGTTTTACAGTAGACAAGAATAACAGCTTCATCTTTCTATACTTTCCTTAAAAAGAATTACTTAATATTAAAGTGTTTAGTGTTCCTATGAAACACAGGATTTTGAGAGATAGCAATAGCAGCTTGGTTGTCAACAAAAATCTCTGTGTTTTCCTCTTGCTCTAAGTTAAGATCAATTAAAATTTTCCTTAGCCACAAAGCTTGATTAACAGCAACTGTTGCAGCAACAAATTCTGCTTCAACAGTGGATTGAGCTATAATTTCTTGTTTTTTTGAGCTCCATGAGAAAACACCAGAACCAAGTGTGAAACAGTAGCCTGAAGTGCTCTTCATATCATCAATGGAGCCTCCCTAATCGCTATCTGAGAAACTAACCAGCTTAAACTCTTTGCTCCTTGTGAATTTAATGCCAAAATCACACGTTCCTTTCACATATCTAATCACCCTTTTTGCGGCCTTGAGATGCCATTCGTTTGCACAATGCATAAACCGAGACAAAATACTTACAGTATTCAAGATGTTAGGTCGAGTTGCTGTGAGATACATTAAGCAACCAATCAGGCTTCTAAAATATGTTTGATCAATTTTCTCTGTTCCATCTTCTTTATAGAGATTTTCTTTTGAGTTCATCGGAGTGCTCATTTCTTTGCATTCTTCGAGTTTAAACTTCTTCAGAATTTCTTTGGCACATTTCTTCTGACAGATGAAGACTTCATATTCATTATGTTTTATTCCCATTCCAAGAAAGAAGGTCATTAATCCGAGATCTGTCATCTCAAAAAACTTCGTCATCTCTTGCCTAAACTTCTCCACACTACTTATGTTATTTCCTGTCACGAGCAAATCATCCACATATAGTGAGATGATAAGAATGTCAGCTCCATTGTGCTTGACATATAATGTTGATTCAAATAAGCTTTTAGCAAATCCCAAGTTCTGCAAATGTTCATTAATCTTGTTGTACCAAGCTCTTGAAGCTTGCTTCAATCCGTAAAGTACCTTTTTAAGAAGATAGACCTTGTCTTCTTCTTCTTTCTTTACATAGCCTTCCGATTGCTTTACATAAATCTCCTCCTACAGAAAACCATTCAAGAACGCCGACTTGACATCTAACTGGTATACCTTCCAATTCTTTTATGTTACAGCGGCGAGTAAAAGCCTAATGGTGTTGAGTCTAACGACTGGTGTGAAGGTATCTAAGTAGTCCACACCAAGTATTTGAGCATATCCTTTGACCACGAGTCTAGCTTTATACTTATTGATTGAGCCATCAGCATTAAGCTTGGTTCTATACACCCATTTGACTTCAATTACCTTTTTGTTTTAGGGTCATTCAACCAACTCCTATGTTGTATTCTTTTCAATCATGAATAGTTCCTCCTTCATTACAGCAATCCAATTTTGATTCGTCTTAGCTTCTTCATAATCTGTAGGTTCATACACAACAATATTACATTTTTGATAAACATCAGAAAGTAGTCTTGTGCCTCTGATAGGACTGGCATCCACCAGTTCATTCTCCCAATCTCCAATGCTTTGTTCTGTTGTGTCCAAAATAGGAAACTTAAGATTTGGCTCTTTTGAGGTTGGATCCATCTTCTTTGCATCATCCCAATTCCACTCTTTGTCTTCCATAAAGTGCACATCCCTACTTATAATAATTTTTCCAGTTTGTGGCTGGAAAACTTTATAAGCTTTTGTGACCAAGCTGTAGCCAATAAAGATGTCTGGAAGTGCTCTTTTATCTAGTTTATCTCTTTTAATCTGTGGAACATGAGTGAAGCACAAACATCCAAATATTTTAAGAAAATTCATAGATGGTTTATAACCATAACATGCCTCAAAGGGTGTTTGGTCCTTCACTGCTCTTGTAGGAAGCCTATTTTGCAAAAAAACTACAGTATTTGCTGTTTCAGCCCATAATTGCTTTGGTAGATTCTTCTCATATAACATACATCGTGTCATCTCCAATATGAATTTATTTTATCTCTCACTTACTCCATTTTGTTGTGGAGTATATAGAGTGGTTAATTGATGTTAGATGTCTGCCTCCTCACAAAAATGATTGAATGCTTCAGAGGTGTACTCTTTGCCATTATCTGATCTAAGAGTTTGAATTTTACTATCATTCTCATTCTTAACTCTAGCTTTAAAGTTCCAAAAGATTTGAGCCACTTCTGACTTGTGTTTCAAAAAAAAGATCCAACACATGCGAGTGAAATCATCAATGAATGCAACATAATAAAGACTACCTTTCAAAGAAGGCGTTCTTTGTGGACCTGCAATGTCAGTATGAATTAATTGTAGTTTCTTTGATGCTCTCCATGTTGCCTTGGGAAATGGTTTCCTGTTTTGCTTTCCAAACTGACATGCTTTGCAATTTGGAATATGATCATCAAGTTCTAGAAGATCATTTGCTATCTTTTTGGATTTCATCTGCAGCAGTCCCTGGTGATGATAGTGCCCAAGCCTCTTATGTCATAATTCAGTGATATTTTCTTTGATTGGGAAAGCAATTTGCTCCTCCTCTAATAGATTTAAAGCAAAACTTTTCCCTTTCATTTTTATTTTGAAAATATCTTGGTCGACTGCATCTTTAATCAAGCAACTTTTGTCTTCGAACACAACTGAACAAGTTGAAATCACAACTGTTCCTTTTCCTTTCATAGTTATATACTTGCCATTTCCAACTCGAACCTTTGATGAGTTTGCGTTGCTTAGTTCCCTAAATAGATCCTTGTCATGTGTCATATGGTTAGTACAACCACTGTCAATAAGCTAACTCTCACTTGATTCGATGCCAGAGAAACATGTAGCAACGAACAAGTGATCCTCCTCCTTTTGATCAGCAGTCTTTGCCTCTTCACCATGTTGTTGATTTTTGTTTTTGCAGATAGTAACTTCATGCCCCATCTGATTACATTTAGTACACTTAGCATTAGGTCTTCTCCAGCATCTAAATGGAGGATGACCTTTTTTTCCACAATGTTAGCAAGGTGGATAGGATTTCTTCTAACTTTCATTCTTTTCTTTTACATTGGCTGATGCTTTACATGCCCCATTTGATTCAAAATCCTTCTTCTTCTTCCTTTTGTTTTTGGCCATGTTTTGGTGATTGGCTGCCAAAGCTCCTTCGATTGTTGTATTCTCCCTCATCAGTCTTCTTAGTTCTTGTGCTTGTAATGCATTAAGCAATTCTGCTAAGGAAATTTTTGACAGATCTTTGGTATTCTCCAAGGTAGTGATAGTTGTTTCATATCTTTTAGGTAATGTGACAAGAATTTTTTCTACAATTCTTAAGTCAGTAAATTCAGATCCAAGAAGCCTTACTTTGTTTGCAATACTAAGAAGCTTGTCGGAGTAATCTTTAATCGTTTCAGAGTCCTTCATTCTTTGAAGTTCAAATTCCCTGATCAAGTTTAGGACTTGCATCCATTTAATTTTTTCATCTCCTTCATATTTTTTCTTGAGATAATCTCATATCTCTTTTGCTAACTTCAAAGAATGATACGAGTGAAGATGGTGGATGAGACTACAACAAACAAGCAAGCCTTTGCCTTTGATTTCTTTGTCTTATTTTCTTTCTGTGCTTTTATTTGTGCCATGGTGGGATTGCTCGGAAGTGTAGGAATTTCATAGTCTTCTTCTACTGCTTCCCAAAGATCCAAAGCTTCCAAGTATGTCTCCATTCGTACTGCTTAAATCTTGGAAGTTGTCTCCGTCGAACACCTGCGGAGCAATTGCGGAGAGACTAGCTTTTGCTTCCATGATCATCAAATTCACACAGAGATCCCTTAAGAAGATTGCTCTGATACCAAATGTTGTAATTTTTAAAGAGAAAAGAAAACAGAGTGTTGCTATTAAAATTGAGAGCAACGTATTTGAAGCAAAGAAAAACTACATTTTATTAACTTCTGAAACATTACAATTTAAAGCTTAATTAATAACAACCCACTAAAGTCATGGTCCTAAGATTATGCCATGATCAAGAACATGAATTAATAACAACCCACTAAAGTTATAATCCCAAGATTATGTCATGATCAAGAACATGAATTAACAACAACCCACTAAAGTCATGGTCCTAAGATTACACCATGATCAAGAACATGAATAAAAAATAACCAACACAAAAAACAAGAACAATTTGAAACATTCAACTAAGCAAAATTTATGATTCCATATCAGCAGTCCTAAACATGTCTTCTAATAGTAATGGTCTTCTTAGCCCATCCATACCTTGCCATTTCGTCTGAATCAAGTGGATCAAAACTTAAATCAACAGACCTTTTACCATTAATTACTTAATTCATTAGAATGCAAGGAATAGGAATTGTTTCAAGTACCTTGTAAGCTTACCTAGATTGCCCATCGTAGATGTCATTCTTGCTGACATTGTAGAAAACTTGGGGGTATTGAACAAAAGCCAGAGAGTGGGACATCTGGGGATCAAGATGAAAGCACACTGCTTGTTTTGCAGAGTTTGGGTCATAACAGAACATGTCACAGTCCAGAACCAAAATGTAGGGAGCATTGCTGATTATCCCGGAAACTCGGAGCTGCAATAACATGCTTCATTAAATACTGCAAATTTCACTTGATTTGATGCATCAATGTGAATATTCAATGGGGGTACTTACAAGGGTATTGAGAGCTCCAGCTTTGAAACGATGAGGAAAGGATAGTCTTCTTTCTCGTGAGACATAGACAAGCCCAGACATCTTGGCCTGTTCATCTTTGAACTCTATATTGTCCTTTCTGCTGTCCTGTATTATCTACAATAAAACAGCCATGAATACAGTTAAAGATAACCCTTTAACTTGGAGAGCATTGCCGACAAGATTTTTTTTTATTTTTTCGCCGTTAGAGCCCCACCACAACACGGAGTTGTTGAAATTAACTGATTTGATATGAAAATTAAATAGAACAGCCGAAAATGATATGTTATTGAAATCAACTGATTTTCTTGTTGGCCCGTACCTGTATTGGCCCATACCTGTAACCTTTGGGTAACCCGTCTAAATATGGGTATGGTTTTAGAGTTTTAGACCCGTACCTATTTTAGACCCATAACTGTAAATAATGAATTTTTGCATGCGAGTATTCATGCTTACCCGATTTTTTCTTTTCATTTTCTTTTTTCACTTTAATATCAAACTTACAATACACCTAATACAAATTTTACATATTTTTCCTTTTTCTTACATAAAATGAATTCAAATCCACCCTAAAATAAAAAAATTTGTTGTGTTGAAAATAAATTTAAAAAATATACCTATTAAACATTTTATTATAAATATTTATTCTATGTTTAATGCTAAAAGTTTTCAAATTTATAAAAAAATATTTTTATAATTTAAAGTAAATTTTTGTTCCTCCATGGGATAATTATGTATTTAAAAAGAAAAATATTGAAAATTAAGAAAATAATACATTAAAATAATAAAAACAAAAAAGAAATAACGAGAAATTAATATTAACGGGTAACCCGCAAGTTTACTCATACCTATTAGGTCGGGTATGGGTTTAGAAATCATCACCTATATAACTCGATCCGTTTTTCAATTTGTATCTATTTTACCTACATCTGTATCAACTTGATCCGCACCGAACTTGTTTGCTAGGTCTAGTCACTGTTGTCAATGAAAAATCATCGAATAAGATGGGTATGTCAGTGACTCTCTAACAACTTGATAAATCAACTCAAATTTGAGCTAAAATAACCCTAATTTGAATTCAAACTCATTCAAGTCAAACACCAAACTAAGTCTAAATTGACTCTTTCGAATCTACTTCTAATCATACTAACCTTTAAAGTTGTTATTTATGTGTACATATACAAAAGAATGTTGATTAGATATAAGATATAGATGTGATCTTTACTAAACAATAAAACTTTGTGTATTTTATTTGTCATCATGTATTAATCAATCATATAATAACATAAAATCTGAATATTTAAGTATTTAAAACTAGCTACACAAGAGCAGCATACCTCAACATAAGCGGGTCGGTCCATCGCCACGCAATTGTTTTCATCTTTCTCGCCTACTTTCTCCGCTTTGCTCTTGAAATTTTCATGTTTTGACTATACAGATGATATATATTATAATATCAGCTTATTGAATTATTGGTACTTGGGAAGATTATAGTACTAATCAACAACAATTTGTGAACCACACCAACCTTAATCTCCTCCTCCCGGACCTTGAATTCATCACTCCAAAATAGCCTCTCATCATCAGCTAGCATCGAGAAATAAGCCTCAGGACACACTGGTTTTGATTCCATACTCCTTGCAAAAGGGAACCCAACTCTTAGCAAATTCAAATGCTTCTTTTATAGCATACAAACTTACATAGGAAGCCCCATCATCCGAAAGATACACAGACAATTTATCCGCTGGATAATCAAGTGCTAAGGCCGATACAACAGTGTTCATCACCTCCACTGTCGGCTCCTTTTTGGGGTCAGCTGTGCATACAAACACATCGATTCCTGGTAGTTTAACATCAGTGGGAATGTTTTCGATGGACACCGAACGAGACACCAGGAGCCAACGAAAAGCTTGAGTGAGGGTCCAAATGAAAGCCAAAATGCACTCGGAGGCAGTGATGAGTGCCCATGCGAAGGATAGTAGTGTGTTATTTTGGTGGAAAAGATTTGTGAGGCGATAGTAAAGCAAGAAGGATATGGCTGTTAAGTGGAAGAAAATATGAAGCCTGCTGGTTATGGCACGAGATTGGTGAACTTTGCATGAGTAAAGAGCTGATTCGACCTCCATGGTTTTTTATGTTCTTGAATGGTTTGGGATGATTTTATGAGCACAAACTTGGTGATTGTCCTTTAGATAGAGTTGCCTTTCAAATGGCGTACACAGATGGAAAGATACTTGGTTTTGTTCAGTATAATTAATTATGAATTTGATATTAGTTTGTACTCATTTAAGTACAAAACTACCAATTAATGGTGGCGTACAAAAATTGAGTGAAGGATCATCTGTTGAATTGAACCCATTGAATACAAGACAATTTCTGGTACTTTAATTAATGGTGGCGGATGATTGAAGAAGTTTCTAAGCGCATATATACCATGCCCATGGTTACGAGTATCCAACATACATGATAAATATAATATGATACAATATAATACGATATAGATAAAAAAATATATGTATTTTAAGTTATATAAAAAAATTAATATGATATGATGTATATTATTTATGTGGATTAATACACATAAAAGTGATGATGTGATAATCGGTAAGAGTACATTTGAGAAATTTAAAATTTTATGTAATGTTTATAATATTTTTTAAAATGATAATGTGATAATTAAAGTTTTTTATTATTATTATTATTATTTTTAAAACCCTATTATATGATACGATATAATATATAAAATTAAGTTTTTAATACATTAGGTTATATTCCTTTTTATAAGGAGTAAGTTCAGTTGAAAAAAATGAGAACTTGCTCTTTAAGATTGCGTCGTTATAGGCCATTCCAGGTGGAATAGACGTTCCAAGGAAAAATGACCTTGACTTGAGTTCCAAAATAAACATTTTAAAAGAAGAATCAGTGTTCCAAGCTGAATCTTCAAGTCAAGGCAGAATAGCAAATGGCAAGGGGAAGAATGGCATTTATGATGGAACGACCTTCACTTGAACTCTAGATTCAAGGCAGAATGACTAACAAGAGGAGAAATGGTTGACAGAAAGACTGTTACCTAAAGCTAGAAAGCGTGTTTTATCAACCAGGACGTTTGTTTTATCACAGATATAAATTTGGTAATTATATAGATTTATGTGTAAACGGAGAGATCTAGGCAAGTTTTTAGATATGATTCTCTGTATATTTGCTAGAACTTGGAGGCTAGGGTATTAAGAAGAATCAAAGGAGACCCAACCGGCTGGCTACATCCAGTGGATTGCTATTAGATGTCCAGTTATTTGTACAAACGGAGACAAGTTTGGCTAAACATCATATGTATCATACATCATAAAGTAAAATTGGTTAAAGATAGGTAATCTTGGCCCCCTACTGTTCGCCACTGCTCTATGCTCCACGCTTATGAATTTGTCAATTGTGCCAAATCAAATAATCAATCCTCAAAGTTATTATAGAGTGGCATATCTGTTAAAACAGAGAAGTAGCGATTTGCATGTAGATGATCTCCAATGTTAACTACTAAAGCCTCAGGATTTGGCACGTCAGTCCATCCACTGATTTTTAATGAAGAACTTGGAGGCCACCAACATCAGGACAGTAAGGTAGGCATTGTCCGCGTGCTTGGATGTGCCCATTGTTAATGCTGGCTGCGGGCAGGTCGGATGGTAGTGACAATAATATACAAGCCCTTCCGTAAAATAACCCATGTCTTTCAGATCCTCTAGAGATGGCAATTCGATATGCGAGACTAGGTCTTCGATTCACCCTTCCTTGAACATGAATAAGATTCTTCAATAAAGACAAAAATGGTGACGAAGATAGCTAAAATCTCCGTAGTTGAGGATGGAGATTACAATAAATATATTCTCAATCCATTATTTTTCTAATTTGTCTTTACAAACCTTTGTATATTGATTATCCTTCAAAATTTTAAATTATTACAAATATACATTAACACTTGTTTGGGAAATTATTAAAAATGGCCAAAATACCCTCCCACTAAGCAAAAATGCCCGAAATCACTATTTTCAAGCAAAAATACCCAAATTCACTATTCCTAAGCAAAAATGCCCATTACTTTTTCTAAAAAACAAAAATTACCCTTCCCTTCATTTATATAAACCTCCTCACTCAATAGAAGGGGTTAAATAAAATTTTATTAAAATTAAGGGGGTATTTTGATATTAAACATTATAACAGCATTATAAATTTCTCAATGAAATTTTAGGAATAGATAATTAAGGGGTCAAATGAAATGTTATTAAAATTTGGGGGGCATTTTGATATATCGACTCGTATTTTTCAGATTTCCGAAGAATTTTTCGATTGTTGCCATTCTAGGGTTTTTCAACTTTTAGAATTCGAATTTCAAATCCGTTTTTTCAAATTTTACCATTTTACAATATATCGACTCTATTTTTCATATTTCCAAAGAATTTTTCGATTGTTGTCATTCTAGGGTTTTTCAACTTTTAGAATTCGAATTTCAGTTTCGTTTTTTAGAATTTTACCATTTTACAATATATTGATTCGTATTTTTCAGATTTTCGAAGAATTTTTCGATTGTTATCATTCTAGGGATTTTCAACTTTTAGAATTCGAATTTCAATTCCGTTTTATCAAATTTCACCATTTTACGATATATCGACTCATATTTTTCAGATTTCCGAAGAATTTTTCGATTGTTGCCATTCTAGGGTTTTTCAACTTTTAAAATTTGAATTTCACCGTTTTACGATATATCGATTCGTATTTTCCAGATTTTCGAAGAATTTTTGGATTATTGCCATTCTAGGGTTTTTCAACTTTTAGAATTCGAATTTTAATTCCGTTTTTTTGAATTTCACCGTTTTACAATATATCGACTCGTATTTTTCAGATTTTCGAAGAATTTTTTGATTGTTGCCATTCTAGAGTTTTTCAACTTTTAGAATTCGAATTTCAGTTTCGTTTTTTTGAATTTCACCGTTTTACGACATATCGATTCGTATTTTTCAGATTTTCGAAGAATTTTTCGATTGTTGCCATTCTAGGGTTTTTCAACTTTTAGAATTCGAATTTTAGTTCCATTTTTTCGAATTTCACCGTTTTACAATATATCGACTCGTATTTTTTAGATTTTCGAAGAATTTTTTTATTGTTGCCATTCTAGGGTTTTTCAACTTTTAGAATTCGAATTTCAGTTTCGTTTTTTCGAATTTCACCGTTTTACGATATATCGACTCGTATTTTTCAGATTTTTGAAGAATTTTTCGATTGTTGCCATTCTAGGGTTTTTCAACTTTTAGAATTCGAATTTCAGTTCTGTTGTTTTGAATTTCACCGTTTTACGATATATCGATTCGTATTTTTCAGATTTTCAAAGAATTTTTCGATTGTTGTCATTCTAGGGTTTTTCAACTTTTAGAATTCAAATTTCAGTTTCGTTTTTTCGAATTTCACCATTTTACGATATATCAACTTGTATTTTTCAAATTTTTGAAGAATTTTTCGATTGTTGCCATTCTATGGTTTTTCAACTTTTAGAATTCAAATTTCAGTTCTGTTTTTTTGAATTTCATCATTTTAGGATATATCAACTCATGCTTAATAGTAACATCACTCAAATCACATATCCATATATAACCACAGATAAAGTATATCATACACATATGCACATACAATAGATATATACATGTAAACATAGGAAGAACGATAAATAAACAATGAGTCAACTAAATATACATCTGCGAGCTACTCGATACAGTGAAAATACAACTGCGCCGCTAAACGTCGGTGCATAGAGGTAAACGACTCTCGGGGAAAATCGTAGCTCCGTGACAACGCCAAACACTCAAAATAAACATGCCACAGTCACCAGAGCCTAATCCCTGCTGAGGGACATCCATCGCTCGATGCAAAGTGAGGGAATCACGTCGTGGAGTCCTCCCAGAAGCTATCCAAAAACTTGTCGCCTCTAATAACGCGGGAATGAATGTCATATACGGTTGCATGCGCTGCTCAAGAGTCCCCATATTTCCCGAATATGATACCTCTGAATCGTAAACTGTAATCGACTACTCACGAAAATCTATAACTCTGGCGACCCAATGTACGTTGTCGAAGTTTATAGGGATGTAAACCTATAAATAGTGACAAATTTTAGTTAATTATCGTTGTCGTCAACCAATTCAATGTAATAGAAATATATATATACTATACCTGATCGACCATCCCCCATGGTTTGTACAATAATCCCGGGGTGTACGCTGCATCAACCATCCCATGAAGAGCCCCAAAAACTCAAACTCATCAATCGGTGTGGTCTACCAACTCTTCCAAGCTATCTCAATATAGCCTCCGAAGAATGTGTGGGCAGTCATCCAACGCTGGGAAACAGTGGCATGGTGCTCGTCCTGCTGTCGACGTAATAAAGCCAAAAAAGAATCCACATGCTAAAATGGTATAAACAATTTCACATGTGTTAGTTATTGGTAAATATATCAAACTTTTTCCCGAATTATATAGTATAGACAACTTACATCGTCGGTCAGCCACTAGCACAACTCTACCACAAGCCGCCAAAAACTATCCTTTGACTTCGACCCGATAAAGTAGACATCATGTGCGTCGGAAGCCACAGCTCTAATGTACCACGTGAGGAAAGATTCCTCACGCTCTGAGGCAGAGGATGGAATGGTCCTAAGTTACCGTTTTGCCCTCCCTTTGGGTGGATTCGTATACGGGGTGTGAACCAGTGGACCCTTTCGGACGATCCAACCACGTGTTGTACGAATCATCTGCATGATCCCAAAAAATAATTAATTTATCATTCATCCTACGTAACAATTAGCATTAATTGATTTATTTTACCTTCTTCATGTATGCGGGAGGAGGTTTAGCTGGAGAATCCTGAATCACGATCAAGTCCACCACACGTGCTCCTTCAACGGACTAGAAAATTGTAATTTTGAACATCTCAGTGACCAATATATACGAATATTTATATACTAAGTATGATTGATATACCTCAATATGGATGGCCTCAAAATCATCCTCTTGGAAGTCCTCCTCTTGTAAACCAATATCCACTATCTTTTTGGTCGAGCTCAGGATATCAGCAAGTAACCTCAACTTGAAAAGACAGATCAATCAATGACATTTTTAAAAAAAAGTTAACCTCAACTTCCGAGAAAGGTGTTTGAGGAGAACTCTCGATCGATAATATATCAATACAAGTTCCCTATATGCATGAAAAGGACAAAATGGTAAACAATATTTCATATAAAATATAATATCACATCTAAAAGTCAATATAATGTATAATAATTATTATACCTCATGTGGAGGATCTAAAGAACCTATATGAGATCCGACCGGATGGCCTTCATGAGGAAGACCCTATACGAATATATATACCCTATATTAATCGATAACCGAACAATCATAAAAATAAAGTTTCATTGATAAGTGACATGCCTCAGCTCGGACAGGTGATGCAACAGAAGGGCTAACCGGTGCGTCCTCCTGGCGACTACCCTAAGATAATAGTAATAATAACTTAATTAGTAACATTTCATATATAACAATACTATAATATAATAATGATATTTAACAATAAATATAAATTTGAAATGTCATACAAACCTCGTGTGGGTGATGGGATGGTATTGCGGTATCAATGGAGGAGGTCGGTTAGATATCGTCGTCCCTCTCCTATACGAATGTAATAATAGTTGTCAGAATAATAACACTGTAGACATTTTTTATAAGTAATAAATTAGAAGTGGTTTTACAACCTGAGCGACGAGGGCTGGATATGTACGCATGACGATATCCTCTAAACGAGTCATACGATCCTCTAATTGAGTCATCTGGGAAGAGATATTGTCACGAAAACTCGATATCTCACATAAAATCGTAGTACCCCAGTGCGCTAATGTAGCAACTAATGTAGAAATACTAGGTGCTACGAATAGGGGACACTGCTCGGTGGCATGATGGGTAGTGCGGTCCTCCACTCCAAGATGGTCTATCGTCCGTGGGCTCTGAACTACAGGGGAACATATAGGATGCTCCATAACAGGAGGCTGAATAGGCTCCTTATATGTCTCAGAAGTCTCGACGGGTACAGTTGAAGATAAGGAGGAATCAGCATCGGGTAAACCACTGTACTCACGAATCTCAGTGTACCATGGTAAACCCTCCTTGATCGATGATGGACAAAGAGGGAATGTGACATCCTCCTAATGATGAAGATATATAAGTCAAAATAATTGTAACATATAATGAATTAATCGACTTATTAGTTAACGAGTACATACCGGATCACCAGTGAAAATACGACCAATATGAGTCCAACTAGGGACGTCTCGCATACGCCACCTAAACATCCGTGGGGACGCATAGGGATCAACAAGGTCAATCCAATCGTATAACGTGTCCAGAGTCTCATATATCCAATACTGCAATATAATCATTTACGATTTAAATAAATCAATTCATATTTTTTCCAATTAATATATATAATCAATAAATTAAAACTAACCTAAAATGCGAAAGGAAATCCGTAGAGGTCATATCTATGCATCTCAGGCATCCGTCCAGAGCACACTCTGTCACTTGCTTATGACATAGACTCGTATGTCATCTGCCACATGGGGATACCCCAAAGGTAGGAATTAAACCCGTCCAGATGATCAATCAACTATAAATACTCTAAAGACACCTTCTTTCGTCGATCATTCCCTAGCAAAACGATGTGAAGAACACACAATAAGGCCATCTTTACTGCGTCAATTTCGTCATCCCCCCACGGCCTCGACAAGAAAACATACTCTAGGTCATGATACTGCACCTTCAAACAACCTCAAAAGTATGTATCTTTGATCCTATGTCTGGAGGAGCAAGGAATATATGAAGAAATATCAATGCGTCGGCTAAACGAAAGACCCGTCACCAAAGCAAACTCAAACGGGCTAAAACGAACATCAACCCCGCTAATCCGAAACCAAAACTTGTCTCTGGCAGAGAATCGATATAGTTGCCGTTGTAGAAATGAATGAACTAATATACCAGAGAATTTGGTCTCAGGTAAACAAAGAAGATACCCGAAACATGTCCTCTCAAATAGTTATAGTTACTCCGGGTCAGTGTAGACGTAATCCTAGATAATGTTGTACGTTGTGCACGACATATCAGATCTATCCGGAAGTGTCTGGACTCATCGAGGATTCGCAGCTCACTTTCAACACGTTTTCTTTTGCAAGAAATATCCTACGAAAATTTACAAAATTCGTTAGTCATTCATAAATAGCAAATATGTAAACAAATGTCTCCATGGAAAAATCATAAAAAGAAAAAAAATACAAAACAATAAAAAAGGAGATCGAAAAATTTTAAAAATAAGATTTCAGGATTGTAAAACAGTTAAAAGAAAAAAAAGGAACTGAAATTCGAATTCTAAAAGTTGAAATACCCTAGAATTGCAACAATCAAAAAATTCTTCAGAAATCTGAAAAATATGAGTCGATATATCGTAAAACGGTGAAATTCAAAAAAACAGAACTGAAATTCGAATTTTAAAAGTTGAAAACCCTAGAATGACAACAATCAAAAAATTCTTCGAAAATCTAAAAAATATGAGTCGATATATCGTAAAATGGTGAAATTCGAAAAAACAGAACTGAAATTCGAATTCTAAAAGTTGAAATACCCTAGAATGGCAACAATCGAAAAATTCTTCGAAAATCTGAAAAATAAGAGTCGATATATTGTAAAACGGTGAAATTCGAAAAAATAAAACTGAAATTCGAATTTTAGAAGTTGAAAAACCCTAGAATGGCAATAATCGAAAAATTCTTCAAAAATCTGAAAAATATGAGTCGATATATCATAAAACGGTGAAATTCGAAAAAACGAAACTGAAATTTGAATTCTAAAAGTTAAAATAGCCTAGAATGATAATAATCGAAAAATTCTTCAGAAATCTTAAAAATACGAGGTCATTAAATAGTAAAATGTGTCCGAAAGGCACAAAAATCAAAAAACTTAATCTCAAATTCGAAAACTACATATTGAAAAATCTTAAAACAGAAAAAACGGATATAAAATTCGAAAACTACACGTCGAGAAACTCTAGATATGAAAAATATCAATTTACCCCATGAGAAAATTTCTATTACAATAGGTCCAAGATTTATCCCTTGCCCCCTCAGTAATTTTTTAGTCTATTACCGCCCCTGCAGTTTCAAAATAGTTAATTTTCACCCCAACCCACTGTTATTCACCAGCAATCCACTGTTACATGGGAAATTTCAGAAATGCCTACAGTGGACTAAACTATTACGACCAGATCCCTAAGTTTTTAAAAAATCCCTTAACCCCCTTAACCCACTGTCACAGTGGGACTGTTCTTTGTCACAGTGGGAAAGCGTCGGAGTGCCGAATGCTTCGGACTGATTTTTCGACCAAAAATCTGTCATTTCAGCCTCCAATTTCAACATAAATCGAATCTACATACTCTATAACACAAAACCCCTCAACAAATTCAACGAAAATAGCCAAGAATCAAAATATATTAAGCATTGTACAAAATCGAAACTCTAATATTTCAAACCGCAAAATCTCACTCAAATCTCAATAATATGAACAATAACTTGATTCAAACAAGATTACGGAAGATATACTAACCTTCTTGACCATTTTCGCTCATCGGAAAGCAAGAAAATCGACGAAAATCGGCTTGACAGTGGGACGACAGTGGGCGACGGTTCACAGTAGGAAAAATGTCTATTTTTCTTTGGATTTGCACAGTGACAGTGGACGTTTCACAGTGGGAAATATGAAATTTTGCCTTGTTTATATATAGGGGTATTTTAGACATTTCACAAATGTTGGGCATTTTTGCTTTAATATGAATTTTTTGGACAATTTCACTTAAGCCCCCTTACTTTTGCCTATTTTTATAATTTCCCTATATTTTATTATTTTTCTATAAGGGACTAAAGGGAAAATATGAGAAATTTTCTCCGTCAGACTGGAGAAAGAAATTTTTCTCTTGAACAAATAGAGATCTCCATCATCCCCATCTTGAAGCACTGTTGCAGTCCACACGGTTGTTCTCATGGCATCCAGTAAGTGGGTTGTGATGATTTACAATATTGGACAGTGAGTTTTTTAGTTTGTTTTAACTGTCACTGTGACTACCTTTGTCATCAAGATGGTACAAGTAACAGGCACCATAATTAACACAGGCAAAATCTCTCTAAATTCAGTTCAATAACAACAACTTGGCTCGGTAATAAACAATATAACATCCTCAAAGTGAGACATAAATCACATTTTCACCTAACTTTAAATCCAAGAACCCCTGATACAAACATTGAAGCATACAAAACTAGATCCTGGACTCAACCCGGCAGAGTCAGATCAACAGCGAAACTAGACCTGTGGTATAACTGCATATAACTCTTTAAACAGTTTTGGTTTTGGGAGCCTTTTTATTCACTTGTCTCCTTGGCATTGAGTTCTTCATGCCAATGAAAAACAGCAAAGCCCCATAAAGTGCCACGCTCTGCAAAAATAAAACGAAAAAGGACTTAAAACCATGCTGTGATTCAATCAAGCAGACAGATAAGAAATTTTGAACAAGAGGGAATATGGTTCCAACATAGCTTATAAAGCATATTAAATCTTAATATTACTAACCTGTGTGAACTTGGAAAAGATTTGACCGAATTCCTTCTTGTCAGCATCGTAGTTGTAGAAATCATATAATATAGGGGCAGCAATAGCCTGACGCAGAAGCTGTAACCAAAGAAAAAGATGGGATTAATTCAGTTAATTGGAGTTACCACTGATTTTAGAAGCCGGAGAGACTATAATACCAACCAAAAGTATGCTCCAAGAGAACTTCCAATGATGAAAAGAAGGCCTCCCTCACCCTTCAGTGCAATAGCAGCAGCAACTAGATACTTGATCTGTAAAGGAAAATCGCCAATATTTCAGTAAAATCACTAGATTATATCCCAACAGTAAAGTTCCCAGAAATTTATGGGCTTCGCACTTCAACTTCTGGAACTTCATGCTTTGAGAAGACGTTCAACTTTGCTTCCAATGCCTTGGATGCAGGCCAGCCATCAATGCCAAAATCGTTGAACCTATGAGCATGAATTAAAAATATAAAAATGCAATAATTAGAATCGAAAAGTCTGCATTGTTACAAACATACAAGCTGTGTTAGGAAACAACTGCAAAAGCAGTTTACAATCATCTGCTGCACTTGAAATCTTATTTGCACCAAATTAAGTAATACCAGTGACTTTGAACAGCTGCATGATGCAAGTCTGCATATAACAAAAGATGAGCTTCACCATAACATTGTTCCCAAATGCTAAAACTCTAGATGCTCTGCTTAGAAATGAAAAGCATTTCTGGCAGCTAACTGACAAGTATGGGTACAGAGCAGCCTATGCTTTATATACTGCATAATAATCTTATTCTCAACTGAAGAAATCCTAAATTCAGAGTACTAACATTTCCATTCCATTGTTGCAGTAATGTGCTTCACTTTATTACTCAAAACATCAGAGAAGCAACTCCTTATCGTTTGTAAAAGTAACAATACATTAAATGGAAAATGAAATAGAAGAAGTTAATCTAACTAACATTTCTACTTGCAGACGAATCTCATTAATTCAATATCCGCAAATCTATTCATTCACAACCAAAGTCTCTTTACAGTATTACACATTACAATTCCTAGACTACAACACCAAATTCAAGGTCAAAATAAAAAAGAAAATATTGTAGAAGCTGTTCAAATTCTTCAACTCAAAATTCATTCATCAGATCCAGTGTCCAACATGTTTCCCAACACCAATTTCATGCAATTTTGGCTGAATTAAATTCATGCCCAAAACCAAAATTTTAAACAAAATTCCATATACAGATTCTAATTTGCATAATATACGCAATACGATTCATAGAAAACATAACAAATACGTATCCTAGGCTCTGATACCAATGTTGGGAATAAATAAAACATGTCAGGATCAAATTCCGTGAAATCTGTAAATACGGATTTGTATACCCGTTTCAATTTTCGATGAACGTCTTCGAATACGGCATGAGGTGCTGACGTTAGTCTATTTCCACGACACCATTTGCCCATGTTTTGCTTTTCCAATTGGGAGATAGGATCTGTGCATTTTTGGTTTTGCAACATAAGAGAGGAGGGACCTTTTTTCTAAAATAACGTGATAATCATGAGGAGACAGTTTGGACAATTTATATATGTCCAACTGCCCTCCAACTCCTTCTCATAACTGCCCATGGTAGTTATATTAAACCTAGTCGGATCGACCCGTCATGGGTGGACCTGGATCCAATAACTAGAAATGTCTGATAGATAATATTTATATTAATTAATGAAATAATTCTACAATATTATAAACTGTTAATTCAATCATTTATTTAATTACAATGACTTAAATGGATATGGAAATTATCTAGATGAATTGATTGAACAATAAACCAGTGAAGTGATTAGTTCAACTATTAATCCAGTTTTAAAAGCATTGGAGCATTGCTCTTCTTCAAGCAGAGAAAATTAGTGAAGATTGGTGAATTCGACAGACGGTGTTTCCCTCTAAAACAGTATTGAAATATCTTATTTAAAATCAGAAAGCAATACAATCATAATGAAATACCCAAATCTTGGTTATAGGTGAAACTTAAGGGGGCTATACGAAATCTTGCGCACATATGGGGGTTAAGTGGAAATTTTTCCTTTTATTTACTAATAAAGTCAGTAGACTTTATTTCTTCAACAAGAAGAAAAGAAACAGAGACGCAGACGCAGACGGGAGAAAAGAGAGAAAGAAAGGGGAAGAATTGAAGAAAGAAAAGAAAAGAAAGAAGAAGAAAAGAAAGAAAGAGAAGGAAAGGGAAAGGAAGAAAAAAATGAATTTATAGGAAAAGGGAATAGGGTGTTTCATTTTGTTTAAAAATTTTAGGGTTTGATATTATTGTTCAATTTAGGGATTTCCAAAATTTTAACCATGTTGTTTTAAATTGGTTTGATTAGGTGAAGAAGAAGGAGAAATAGCAAGAGATTTCAACACCGGCTTAGAGACAACCCAAATCAGTGAGTGGGAATAAGCTTTTCTTCTTTATAATTTTTTTTTAGTATAAATTACATTTAAAATCTTGTGAAATTTTATGGTACTTATTGTGAATCCTTGAAAACAATAGTGGCATGGATTGGTGGAAATCTCTCAAAAATAAAAAAGAAAAAAATATATATATATATATATAGTTTTCTTTATGCATGTTATGGATTTAGGTTATGGGTGGTTATAGAGTAAAAGTTATATTATTATGTGGATTCAGAATGTTTAATTAAGTTATGTTTAAAACTCAGTTGGTGACCAAGTGAAATTTTGGAACTTGATTAAATGGATGTTTTGTATTGTGGTTGAGTTGAAAGTGTTAGTTGATCTTATGTGAGTTGGAAGTGTTTAGTTGAGCTTCATGTGTGATTTACATTTGCTTATGGTGGTTGTGGCGCTTGCCGATAAGTATTGTCCAAAAAGGTCATAATATCAAGTCATTTTATTATTTATATATGGTGATAAGATAGGTTATTACATATTATGCAATAAATACTCTGTCTGTGCAATATTTATACCAGGTATGACAAATTTAGGTGTTTTGCCTGTGCGATATTTATACAGGTATGACAGAATTTAGTGCTCTGCCTGTGCTTTATTTCATGTCAAGTATGACAGATTTGAGTGTTCTGCCCATGAGAGATTATACTGGGTATGACAGTTGTTTTCCTCTTATTCTGCCTAAGTGGGGACACCCCTTGGGTATGACAAATTTACTTTTATATGATATTTTGATGTATATCTTTATATTGAAATGATATGGTATCTTTATATTTTAGAATCTTGATATGTAAGGAAACCTATAAGATAAAGATAGTATTGCTATTGAGATGGAAGTGGAAATTCATGAATGATTGATATGTTCCTATGAGATAAAGGTAGTATTGTTAATATCATTCTTGTGACAATCAATTTGTGTGAGGTTATTGTATGATGAATATTTCAAGTTAATGTACATGAGAAGCATGTGGTCGTAAGCAAAATTAGCATGGTGTTGGATTAAGGTATGGTATGTCATAGTTGAATTGTTAATCTCCCTTTAAAAAGACTTAAAGATTTGTGTGTGTGGCTGATATTACGGCAGAGTATTATTTGTTTGACATGCATTAAATATTCTCAAAAATTTAAATTTCCTACTCACTGAGCTTTTAGCTCACCCTTATAAATATTTACTTCCAGGATATCCTCCAAATCGTGTTGGATATTGTTTCATTGGGTTGCACCACGGTGTAGCATCCTTAGTGGGTGTCTTTATTTGCACACATCTATATAGACTTTTTGTTGTTTTTTTTATAAACTTATGAAATGTTGAAGGTTCGGAGGCCTAATTAAACTATTCTCATGATTTTTTTTGAAATGAGTGAAGATGTAAATTTTTGTTATGTATATGATAAGGTCAAAGGCCTGATTACAGGTTTATTTTATGATTTCTTGGCTTTAACCAGGATTTATTTTGACATGTACTCATCTAAAGGTCGGAGGCCTGTAGATGATATTTTATTACATGCTAGGATGTGGTGTAGAAAAGTTTTTCAAACAGGAATACAGGATGCATTTCGCCCTTCTAAGCCTATATTGGTATTCTCAGAGGTTATAGGATTAGCGGGTCAAGATAGGTCTTGTCAACTTGGTATCAGAGCAAAGGTTGTAGATTCTACGGGCATTTCAAAAAGCATGCATATAAGTTTCTAAATCACTTTAAATTATATTTGTAGACACTAATATGAGGCGATGCGGCCAGCCTCGCACAAGACCTATTGAGGATTTATTAACTCCTCAAGTTGTAAGAAGGGAAAATGAACTAGTAGAGGAAGTGGTAGGAGAGTCGATTGCCCATGGACCAAATTCTTAAGTGCCACCTATAGACTCTATTGTACATAGTCTTGATGTAGGAGCTGAACCAATAGCTGAGCCAAATGTAGAGCCTCAATTTGATAGGATTAATGTTGAGCAAGCTATAGGCAGACTAGCTCAGTTAGTCACTAGAGTGGCTCAAAATCAGATTCCAATGCATTAAGAGAGTGTCAACACCATTTAAAGAGCAAGAAAATTAGGTGCCAAAACCTTTGATGGGATCGGAGATCTTACAGTTGCAGAGTCATGGATGATTAGAACCGAGTGTATATTTGAGGTGATTGAGTGTTCAGACTCTCAAAAACTACAGTTTGCTACCTTTCTTTTGGAGGGTAAGGCATATCATTAGTGGAAAATGGTACAACAAAAATACCAAGATTCGACAACAATAACTTGGGGAAACTTTTGTCAAAAGTTTTCAAATCACTACTATTCAAGGGTGTACCAAGATGCAAAAAGAAGTGAATTTCTTAGACTAATCCAAGGAAGTATGTCGGTGGAGGAATATATGAATAAATTCGTTGAGCTCTCTCGGTTTTCCCTGTTGATTGTAGGAGATGAGAGAGAGAGGTGTAGAAAGTTTGAAGAAGGTCTCCGAGGGTGAATTAGAATAGTAGTGACTACAAGCTCTTCCTCAAAGTTTGGGAAATTAGTAGAAGCAGTCATAAGAGTTGAAGGAAGCCTCACAGAGACAGAGAAAAGAGAGTTTCAAGGATAAAAGCAGAAGGTTAGTGGTTAGGTTTCAGGTAGGCATAAAGATAAAATGTAGAAAAAAGAAGGCAAATTTTCTAGACAGTCAAGTGAATCATTCCAGAGTGTGAGATCCAAATCTCAAGGGGGTCAAAGATAGTTTCAAGGGCAACAATCAATGGGGAGTAACACTTGGAATCAAGGGTCTTTGGGAGGTACACCTTAAGGTAGTAAAGGTCAACACTTTCAATGTAATAATTGTAGTAGATTCCATTCAGGAAAATGCCAGAGAGAGGCCCTGAGTTGTTATTTGGTCATTTTAAAAAGATTGCCCTTTGTCATCTCAAGTTAGGAGTGTCACTCAAGGATCAGTCAAACAGAATTTCCAAAAGAGTAGTGGTCAGTATCAAAGACACCAAGGGCCTCAGATTGGAAAGAGGTCTAGTGTGGGTACTCAAGGGCAGGTTAGTGGTACTCATAGTGGCAGTGGTCAGCATAAAGGACTGGGATGACTTCAGGCTCAAGCACGTGTTTTTGCCCTGACTCAATAAGAAGCCTATGCCTCTCTAAATGTGGTTACGGGTATATTGTTCATCTTTAATCGAGAGGCTTTCACTTTAATTGATACTGGTTCTACTTATTCTTTTGTTTCTTATGCATTTGCAAAGCATGCCAATAAAGAGTTAGAACCTTTGGAATGTAAAATGGAGGTAGTTACTCCTGTAGAAGAGTCAATTTTAGTAGAGAATGTCTACAAGGGTAGCAAGGTAAAAGTGGGAATCCATGAGTTAGAGGCAGATTTGATTCTTTTGTCCATCCAAGATTTTGATGTGATTCTAGGGATGGACTGGTTAGCTTGTCACCGTGCTACCATTGATTGTTTTCGCAAGGAAGTAACCTTTAGAAAACCGAGTAAACCAGAGTTCATTTTTTATAGGGAGCGTTGCATTATTCCTTCTTATGTCATCTTTGTTGTTATTGCTAGATGATTCTTTCAAAAGGGATATCAAGCTTATATAGCACATATCGTAAACACTAGAGTTGGTGAATCAAAGATAGAAGATATTCCAATGGTTAGAGATTTTCTAGATGTATTTCTTGATGATCTACCTGGACTACCACTGGATGGAGAGGTTGAGTTTTCAATAGATTTGATTCCTGGTACAGCTCTTATATCATTGGCCCCTTATAAAATGGTTCTGCTTGAGCTGAGGGAATTAAAGGTGCAATTGCAAGAACTAGTGGAGAAGGGATTCATTAGGCCTAGTGTATCTCCATGGGGAGCACCGGTGTTATTTGTTAAGAAGAATGATGGAACTTTCAGATTATATGTTAATTTTAGACAATTAAACAAAGTGACAGTACGTAATAAGTATCTATTGCCTTAGATTGTTGATTTGTTTGATCAGTTACAAGGCGCTAAGGTTTTCTTTAAGATAGACTTACGCTCAGGATACCATCAACTAAAGATTAAGGAGTCAGATGTTCCAAAGACTGCTTTTAGGACTCGTTATGGACATTATGAGTTCTTGGTGATGCCTTTTGGATTAACTAATGCACCGACAGCATTTATGGATTTGATGAACATAGTATTTCGCTCTTTCTTGGACCGTTTTGTCGTGGTATTTATTGATGATATTTTGGTTTATTCCCAAAGTAAGATAGAGCATGAAGAACATCTTAAATTGGTCTTACAAATTTTACGAGACAAACACCTCTATGCTAAATTTAGTAAGTGTTAATTTTGGCTAGATAAAGTTGCATTTTTTGGGTATGTCATTTCAGCAGAGGGTGTTTGTGTCAACCCACAGAAGGTAGAAACAGCTCTAAACTAGGAGAGACCTACTAATGTTACTGAAATTAAAAGTTTTCTTAGTCTTGTTGGGTACTACCGAAGATTTATTGAAGGATTCTTAAAAATCGCAGCACCGTTAACTAAACTAACTCGAAAGGAGGTAAAGTTTGACTGGAATGTCGAATGTGAGCAAAGTTTTCAAAAGTTGAAAGCAAGATTGACTTCAGCCCCTGTACTTACCTTACCCTCGGGTACAGATGGATTTATGGTTTATAATGATGCTTCTAAACAGGGTTTGTGTTGTGTATTGATGCAACGTGGGAAGGTGATAGCTTATGCCTCTAGACAACTCAAGAAGCACAAGATGAACTACCCAACTCATGACTTAGAACTTGCAGTTGTAGTATGGGCATTAAAAATCTGGAGACATTATCTCTATGGGGCAACTTGTCAAATTTATACGGATCACAAAAGCTTGAAATATTTATTTACACAGAAAGAGTTGAACCTTCGACAAAGGAGATGGACTGAGCTTATTAAAGATTATGATTGTTCAATCGATTATCATCTGGGAAAGGCAAATGTCGTCACAGATGCACTTAGTAGAAAATCTTAAGGTGTTGTAGCATATGTGAAGGTGAAACCTTGTTCCTTGTTGATGGAATTAAGGACCCTCAAGGCGAAACTAAGTATGAGTACTTCAGGAGTTTTATTAGCTAGTCTTCAAATTCGACCCATCTTAATTGATCGAATCTGAGAAATGCAACATTTAAACCCTCATCTAGTGAAGTTAAAGAATGAAGTAAAGAAAGAATTGCGGGCGAATTTCATAATAAAAGATGATGGCATGCTTATGATGGGAGATAGAATTTGTGAACCAGATCACAAGGAATTAAATAAAGATATTTTAGAAGAGTTTCATGCCTCAGCCTATGCCTTACATCCAGGTAGTACTAAGATGTATCGTACCTTGAGGGATCGTTATTGGTGGCAAGGAATGAAAAGAGAGATCGCAGAATTTGTTTCCAGATGTTTAGTGTGCCAACAAGTGAAAGCTGAACATCAAAGACCTGTTGGACTTTTACAACCGCTTCCTATTCCTCAATGGAAATGAGAGCATATCACCATGGATTTTGTGTCAGGCCTTCCTCATACCAAGAATGGGTATGATGGAATTTGGGTCATTATGGATCATCTAACAAAATCAGCCTATTTTCTACCAATTAAAACCACACACTCACTTGATAAGTTGGCGAGTATTTATGTAGTTGAGATTGTACGTCTTCATGGTACTTTAGTATCTATAGTATCAGACAGAGATCCTAGGTTTACTTCTCTGTTTTGGCCAAGTTTACAAAATGCCTTGCGTACAAAGTTGAAATTCAGCATAGCCTTTCACCCTCAAACTGATGGACAGTCAGAAAGAACTATCTAGACCTTAGAAGATATGCTAAGGGCTTGTGTGATGGAGTTCAAGGGTAGTTGGGATAACTATTTACTTTTAGCAGAATTTGCCTACAATAATAATTATCAAGCTAGCATTGGAATACCTCCGTATGAAGCCTTATACGGTAGAAAATACAGAACTCCAATGTGTTGGAATGAAGTAGGTGAGAAGGTATTGCTAGGCCTTGAGATCGTGCGAGACACAAATGAAAAAATTTGTATTATTCGAGAAAGGCTGAAAGCAGCTCAAGATAGACAAAAAAGTTATGCTGATAAGTGTATAAGAGAATTGGAGTTCCAAGTAGGTGAAAAGGTGTTTCTACGAGTTTCACCTTGGAAAGGTTTACTAAGATTCGAGAAACGAGGTAAATTGAGTCCAAGATATATTGGCCCATATGAAATTCTTGAAAGAGTAGGTGTTGTCGCTTATCGACTAGCCTTACCACTTGAGTTATCTAAGATTCATAATGTTTTTCATGTTTCCATGTTTCGCAAGTATGTGCCTGATCCCACTCATGTTCTTCAGCAACAACCGTTCCAATTAAAAGAGGATTTGAGTTACCAAGAAGGGCCAAAGAGAATTATCAATGTGAAACAACAAGTGCTTCGTACTAGAACCATTCATTGGGTTAAGATGCATTGGAAAAATCACTTGGTGGAAAAAGCGACTTGGGAACGAGAAGAGGATATGCAGGCTCAATATCCAGAAGTGTTTCAATTAGGTACATAATTTTGAGGACGAAATTTTTTCTTTTAGGGGGAAGGGTTGAAATACCCAAATCTTGGTTATAGGTGAAACTTAAAGGGTTATACGAAGTCTTGCGCAAATATGGGGGTTAAGTGGAAATTTTTCCTTTTATTTACTAATAAAGTCAGTAGACTTTTCTTCTTTAACAAGAAGAAAAGAAACAGAGACGCAGACACAAATGGGAGAAAAGAGAGAAAGAAAGGGGAAGAAGGGAAGAAAGAAAAGAAAGAAGAAGAAAAGAAAGAAAGAGAAGGAAAGGGAAAGGAAGAAAAAAAAGAAGTTATAGGAAAAAGGAATAAGGTATTTCATTTTGTTCAAAAATTTTAGGGTTTGATATTATTGTTCAATTTAGGGATTTCCAAAATTTTAACCATGTTGTTTCAAATTGGTTTGATAGGTGAAGAAGAAGGAGAAATAGCAAGAGATTTCAACACTGGCTTGGAGACAACCCAAATTAGTGAGTGGGAATAAGCTTTTCTTTTTTATAATTTTTTTTTTGGTATAAATTACATTTAAAATCTTGTGAAATTTTATGGTATTTATTGTGAATCCTTGAAAACAATAGTGGCATGGATTGGTGGAAATCTCTCAAAAATAAAAAAGAAAAAAAAAAATATATATATATATATATATATATATATATATATATATATATATATATATATATATATATATATATATATATAGTTTCTTTTATGCATGTTATGGATTTAGGTTATGGGTGGTTATAGAGTAAAAGTTATATTATCATGTGGATTCAGAATGTTTAATTAAGTTATGTTTAAAACTCAGTTGGTGACCAAGTGAAATTTTGGAACTTGATTAAATGGATGTTTTGTATTGTGGTTGAGTTGAAAGTGCTAGTTGAGCTTATGTGAGTTGGAAGTGTTTAGTTGAGCTTCATGTGTGATTTACATTTGCTTATGGTGGTTGTAGCACTTGCCGATGAGTATTGTCCAAAAAGGTCATAATATCAAGTCATTTTATTATTTATATATGGTGATAAGATAGGTTATTACTTATTAAGCAATAAATACTCTGTCTGTGCAATATTTATACCATGTATGACAAATTTAGGTGCTTTGCCTGTGCGATATTTATACAGGTATGACAGAATTTAGTGCTCTGCCTGTGCTTTATTTCATGTCAAGTATGACAGATTTGAGTGCTCTGCCCATGAGAGATTATACTGGGTATGACAGTTGTTTTCCTCTTACTCTGCCTAAGTGGGGACACCCCTTGGGTATGACAAATTTCCTTTTATATGATATTTTGATGTATATCTTAATATTGAACTGATATGGTATCTTTATATTTTAGAATCTTGATATGTAAGGAAACCTATAAGATAAAGATAGTATCGCTATTGAGTTGGAAGTGGAAATTCATGAATGATTTATATGTTCCTATGAGATAAAGGTAGTATTGTTAATATCATTCTTATGACAATCAACTTGTGTGAGGTTATTGTATGATAAATATTTCAAGTTAATGTACATGAGAAGCATGTTGTCGTAAGCAAAATTAGCATGGTGTTGGATTAAGGTATGGTATGTCATAGTTGAATTGTTAATCTCCCCTTAAAAAGACTTAAAGATTTGTGTGTGTGTGGCTAATATTACGGCATAGTATTATTTGTTTGACATGCATTAAATATTCTCAAAAATTTAAATTTCCTACTCACTGAGTTTATAGCTCACCCTTATAAATATTTACTTCCAGGACATCCTCCAGATCGTGTTGGATAGTGTTTCATTGGGTTGCACCATGGTGTAGCATCCTTAGTGGGTGTCCTTATTTGCACACATCTATATAGACTTTTTGTTGTTTTTTTTATAAACTTATGAAATGTTGAAGGGTCAGAGGTCTAATTAAATTATTCTCATGATTTTTTTGAAATGAGTGAAGATGTAAATTTTTGTTATGTATATGATAAGGTCGGAGGCTTGATTACAAGTTTATTTTATGATTTCTTGGCTTTAATCAGGATGTATTTTAACATATACTTATATAAAGGCCGGAGACCTATAGATGATATTATATTACATGCTAGGATATGGTGTAGAAAAGTTTTTCAAACAGGAATACAGGATATATTTCGGCCTTCTAAGCCTATAATGGTATTCTCAGAGGTTTTAGGATTAGCGGGTCGAGATAGGTCATGTCATATATTAATTCAACAAGAGTTTAATTTCTTATAGTACATGAAACATATATATTCAAAGTTAATCAAGAGCAAAGAACTGGGTGCTTCTTATTTGTTCTTTCCTGCAATCATCCCTCCAAGTATTGGTAAACTGAAGATCAAGTTTAAAGAAGAGAGTAAGAGCTGCCCAAACATCTGGTCAATATTATTTTGAAGGCTCACTCTAATCACCCCAACGAAGATGCAAACTATGTTTAACCATGCCAAGATTGCCAATGGAGCTGTAAACATTTTGGCTCCCTCGAAATTGAATATACCCTTTTCATATTTCTCAAACTTTTCTTTGTCCACAGCCTTGTTAGTTAATCTAAGGTTTGATTTTTTTACGCCAATCCGCTTCATCAACATGTCTATGCACCCAAATAGGCTTCCAGAAACTGATTTTATTATCCAAATTCTTTGTTCATTCCAAACAGTTCTAAGTGTGCCACCAGTTGACAGGACTTCATGTACATGATGACAAAGGGAGGAGAAATACACAGTCGAAAATGCCACAAACCATGGACTTGAAACCTGAAATTGTAAGCAAGTAGCTGCAACTTGAATGCATAAGATGAAATAACAGAATTTAAAAGGGAAAACGGGAATTTCTGATAGTTTACCTTGGGGTACAAGGAAGTGCCAGTAAAGAGGCATAATTGGGGAACTATGCCATACAAGAGAAGAGCCACAGAAAGAAGGGGCTGAAATGTGAAGTATCCATAGCACATACTTTGTAAAAAGGACATTCTTGACATCCCATAAGTGAGAGGGCTAAATTTGGAGAGAGCTACTTTGATCAATTCAGAGCTCCACTTCATGAGCTGTACCATGGCATCCTTCATGTCAATGGTGGTGCAGCCTAAGAAACATGGCCTTTCCGGATAAAGGTAGACCGACTTCCACCCTTTGCAGTGCAATAGATATCCGGTGAATGTGCTCTCCAACAGGCAATCATACGAGAACCCAACCTGTATTCAGTATTCAGAGCTTTAAGCTTCATTTATTTGGTATCAAAACCAAACTTCAGGAAGGATAAGTGATAGTTGACTGGAATTAGATCACTGACCACTTTACCCCATTTTGTGTTTTCTTCATATGAACAGGAGGCCAAACACTTGGCCTCTTCCACAATAGAGTCTGATGAATCTTCCTGCCTAGTGACATCTTGCCCTTTGTTAGACTTCAGCGACTCTATGAGCTTGTTGGAAGTACCAAAATTCTTTTCAGGCTCAGCAAGAAACTTATCTGAGACACAATAATTAAAACTTGTGAACAACATATAAATCCCATAAAAGATCTAACATGCCCAGAAAGTTCAGGTTCAACATTATTCACCTTCTTGATTTGGACTTCCGGATAACGCATTTCTCTTCATGTAAAAGCCAGTGCCTGACAGTAATGGTCCTCTTAGCCCATCCATACCTTGCCATTTTGTCTGAATCAAGTGGATCAAAACTTAAATCAACTGACCTTTTACCATTAATTACTTAATTAATTAGAACGCAAGGAATAGGAATTGTTTCAAGTACCTTGTAAGCTGACCTAGATTGCCCATCATAGATGTCATTCTTGCTGACATTGTAGAAAACTTGGGGGTATTGAACAAAAGCCAGAGAATGGGACATCTGGGGATCAAGATGAAAGCACATTGCTTGTTTTGCAGAGTATGGGTCATTACAGAACATGTCACAGTCCAGAACCAAAATGTAGGGCGCATTGCTGATTATCCCGGAAACTCGGAGCTGCAATAGCATGCTTCATTAAATACTGGAAATTTCACTTGATTTGATGCATCAATGTGAATATTCAATGGGGGTACTTACAAGGGTGTTGAGAGCCCCAGCTTTGAAACGATGTGGAAAGGATGGTCTTCTTTCTCGTGAGACATAGACAAGGCGAGGCATCTTGGCTTGTTCATCTTTGAACTCTATATTGTCCATTCTGTTGTTATGTATTATCTACAATAAAACAGTCATGAATACAGTTAAAGATAACCCTTTAACTTGGAAAGCATTGCCCGCAATATTTTTTTAATTTATTCGCCATTAGAGCCGCACCATAACAAGGACTTGTTGAAATTGACTGATTTGATATGAAAATTAAATAGAACAGCTGAAAATTATATGTTATTGTCAATTATTTTCTTGTTGGCCACTTCCATGCGGAAGTTCTTCCAGGAGTTGTTGTCATCTGATATGTGTTGGCAGTGTTGCTATGGGAGCTAGCCAGCTACTACCTCATTTTCTCTATGGTTGGCTGTTTTTTGTAGTTGTTTTTTACAATGGCTTCCAACCCGAATTTGACTCAGGATAGAGATGGAATAGAAAATAAATTGAAACGTGTTCATATATATAAATTAGTAATAACCCGTACGCATCACGATAGTATATTATATATAGAACCAAATTAATCTTGGACTAACATGGATTTGAGATGAGATGAGTTCAAATAACAGTTAGTTTGAACTCGGTTCAAATCTATAAAGTCTATCTAGAGTTCGAGTTCGCTCAAGGTGACAATGAGTTTCAAATAAGCTGCTGGAAAGCTGCCAGAGGAAGATTAAAGCCAACCAAAGATGAAGAAAAGAAATAATCGAAAAAGATGGATTTGTCACCATTGTCAATGAAAAATCATCAAATAAGATGGATATGTCAATGACTCTCTGACAGGTTGATAAAATCGACTTGGTTTGACTTGAATTTGAGCTGAAGCAACCTTAATTTGAATTCAAACTCTTTTAAGTTAAACACCAAACTAAGTATAAATTGATTTAATTCGGATCTACTTCTATTCATACTAACTTTTAAAGTTGTTATTTATATGTACATATACAAAAGAATGTTTATTAGAAATAAAGTATCGATGAAATCTTTTTTAAACAATAAAACTTTATGTATTTTATGTGTTATCATATGATGATATATAATCTCAGTATTTAAGTACTTAAAACTGGCTACACAAGAGCAGCATACCTCTACACAAGCGGGTCGGTCCATCGCCACACAATTGTTTTCATCTTTCTCGCCTACTTTCTCCACATTGCTCTTGAAATTTTCATATTTCGACTGTACAGGTAATATATATATTATAATATCAGCTTATTGAAGTATTGATTCTGTGAACGTTATAGTAGTAACAAAACAACAATTTGTGAACCACACCAACCTTAATCTCCTCCTCCCGGACCTTGAATTCATCACTCCAAAAGAGCCTCTCATCATCAGCTAGCATCGAGAAATAAGCCTCAGGACACCTGGTTTTGATTCCATACTCCTTGCAAAAGGGAACCCAACTCTTAGCAAATTCAAATGCTTCTTTTATTGCATACAAACTTACATAAGAACCCCCATCATCCGAAAGATACACAGTCAATTTATCCGCTGGATAATCAAGTGCTAAGGCCGATACAACAGTGTTCATAACCTCTACTGTCGGCTCCTTTTTGGGGTCAGCCGTGCATACAAACACATCAATTCCTGGTAGTTTAACATCACTGGGAATGTTTTCGATGGACACCGAACGAGACACCGGGAGCCAACGAAAAGCTTGAGTGAGGGTCCAAATGAAAGCCAAAATGAACTCGGAGACAGTGATGAGTGCCCATGCGAAGGATACTAGTGTGTTATTTTGGTGGAAAAGATTTGTGAGGCGATAGTAAAGCAAGAAGGATATGGCTGTTAAGTGGAAGAAAATATGAAGCCTGCTGGTTATGGCACGAGATTGGTGAACTTTGCATGAGTGAAGAGCTGATTCGACCTCCATGGTTTTTTGAGTTCTTGAATGGTTTGGGACGATTTTATGAGCACAAACTTGGTGATTGTCCTTTATATAGAGTTGCCTTTCAAATGGCGTACGCATATGGAAAGATACTTGGTTTTGTTCAGTATAATTAATTATGAATTTGATGTTAATTTTTATTCATTTAAGTACAAAACTACCAATTATTGAGTGAAGGATTATCTGTTGAACCAATTGAATATGAGACAATTCCTGGTATTTTAATTAATGGTGGCGGATGATTGAAGAAGTTTCTAAGCTCATATATACCATGCCCATGGTTATGAGTATCCAACATACATGATAGATATGGTATAATATAATATGATATAATATAAATGAAAAATTATACGTATCTTAAGATATATAAAAAAATAGTACAATATAATATATATTACTAATATAAATTAATACACTTTTTGAGTATGTAATAGTTGGTCGAGTATTTTGGATTAATGGAAAGTGGAAGAATGTCATTCCCGATGGAACGACCTTCACTTGAACTGTAGATTCAAGGCAGAATGTCTAACGAGTAGAGGAATGTTTAACGGAACAGCTGTTACGAAAAGCTAGAAAGGGTGTTTTATCAACCAGAATATCTGCTATATGACAGATATAAATTTGGTAATCAAATAGATTTATGTGTAAACGAAGAGATCTAGGCAAGTTTTAGATATGTATATTTGCTAGAACTTGGAGGCTAGGCTATTGAGAAGAATCAAACGAGACCCAACCGGTTGGCTATATTCAGTGGATTGCTATTAGATGTCCCTTTATGTGAACAAAAGGAGACAAGCTTGGTTAAGCATATAAAATTGGTTAAAGGTAGAATCTTTTTCTTTACCCACATTGATTACGCAATTATATATACATTTATATATATCATCATATAATTAAATATTATTTTATCTTTAATTTGAAATCATCTAATCATATGATAATATCTATAAATATGTACATATTTGTATACCTAAAATAGGTATACATAGTTTTACTGTTATACTTGTGTCTTAGTTTTAACACGGGATTATTGGCTATTTGAATTATTTTGTTTTGTTAATTTAATTAGCCAGTCTAAATTAAAGCAATATTCTCAAATTAATTTTAATCCGTTGACTTAACAGAAGGAGTAATGTTATGTGTATATATTTTTTATACATAATTTTGATACACAAATGATATATCATATGTGTATAGCTTAATCAATGTGCGTAGCTCAACGGTAGTCCTTTGTAACCTGGAATTTAGAGCATCTGTCCATATTTTTTTGGAGGTTGAAATAGAGTTAAAGAGACAAAACATTAAACTTAAATCAGACTGATTAACGGCACTGGTGATTAATTAAATTGTTGAGAGGATAGGTAGAATTTTTTTTTTTTTCTTTTTGTTTGTTTAATTTATGCTTTCCCAATTGCCACCTTCATACGATACCAATTTCTTTTATTATTATTATTTTTTTTAGCATATTTTGCCTGGAGTTAGCTGCAGGCCAGTCCATTTCTTGGAGCCAGACTAGTCATTATAAATGAAAGTTTTAGGTGAAACTGGATTGTCCGTATAGAATAAGACTGCTATTTCGTTGATACTGTTTCATTTATTATTACTCTGGAATAATATGTAATATTTATCATTTTCTGGACTTTGTTGTAGCCGCCTGTGCTGATTGAGATCGTATTACAGGTTTGACCTAAATAGTTCCTGTTTTAGACCTTCTCGAAAGAAAGATAATCAATCTCCTTTGCTTTGCTTGCCAATCAAGTTCATGTGATTCTCCTCAATTCTTCCGCTGCCGAAATACCATACAATTTCCTTGTTTCACTTTCAAAAAACTTCTTTATTCTTCTTTTCTGTTCTTTTTTTTCCTTCAAAGAAGGAGAAGGTGTTTTCACAAGCATATTTGTCAGTTTTCTCTCTTTCCAATAGCTTTGTTATCAACGATTAGGATCCTCATATTCATCTACTATCCATTAGTATCTTTATCATAACCCCCGGCTGCTTTGTCATTAAATTATTTGAAGCTTGTGTAAGTGAAAATGCATTAGAACAATTGATCCCAAAGACAAGAAAATGACTGAAAAACGAGAGAAAATCTGTGTCCTTCACAGTCATTCCTTCAATGATTGGGCAACCCATAATCAATATATAAAATGACAGAAGATTCCAATCTCCTGTGATGCTTATTCTAAAAACTCCCCGAAAAGAAAGCTATAATGTTCAGGATAGTGTTCCATAGAATTCAACATTTTGTTAATCCAAGCATAGACAATATGGCATTTAATGTTCCATAGACAATAAAAACAAATTTAAACAATGAAGGAAGAAAAAGAAAACAAAGATTTATAACCACTTATAAATAATAGAGAAATCATTAATATTGAAGTTTAGTATAAGGAAAACAAGAGAGATAAAAGGGTCACTCTAATATCAAGTGAAAATACTTAAAACCCTAATCTCTCTCTTAATATTGTGTAAAACTCTCAAACAGAACCAATTTAAAGCTGTGATAGAATTCCTATTATGGAACTTGAGTTTTGGTCATTCAAATGGCAATGAGAGATGTTCAACATTCTTCCATGATTTTAAGATTTAAGTGAAACGCCTAAGCTTGGAACACTTATTCTACTATTGGAACACCCAGTCTGCAATCTAGAATGCTCATTCCAGAATTCAGGTCTATATATCATACAACTCTAGCTTGACACGAATTCGCAAGCATAAACAAAACCAACTTCAATCTTCAACGTAATTTTCTACCTCTTCCACAAAAGCCATTGAAGGTAAATCTCAACACTTAATATTAGTTGAGTTCAAACAATGCTTGAACTTGCTAATAGGCAAAGGTTTAGTGACCATGTTAGCCGGGGTGTCTGCAATACTAATCTTCTTGATGGAAGTATCTTCCTTAGCAAACACATATCTTCTATGAAATGATATTTGACATCAATATGATTGGCTCTCTCGAATTAATTACATCTAATCTTTGTTTAAGTGAATTACACTTTTATTGTTATAATGAATAACGGTATAAGTAGATGTAAAAGTGATTTCACTAACCCAACTTTTGAGCCAAATTTTCTTCCTACAACCTTTACAAGACCAAGTATTTTGCCTCCATGGTAGACTAAGCAATGATGGGTCAGAAAGTGATCTTCTAACTAGTTGCACAGCCTCCAAGGTGAACACATACCGGTCAAAAATCTTATTTTATCAAGATCTCTTGTATAATCTGAGTCCATAAAACTTATCAAACTGTCACTGTTTCTAGCATACTCTAAACATGCATCTATGGTGCAAATCAAGTATCTAAGGATACACTCAACGACTTCCCAATATTGTTCGTTTGGATTTGCTAAATACTAACTCATGACACTGATAGCTTCTAAAAAATCTAGTCAGGTACATACAATCATGTGTAATGTTGTCAATTGCAATGGCATACAAAATCTATGACATGTGACTTATATCCTTATTTGTTGTAGGACACAAGTTTATTGAAAGTTTGAAATAAGCGGCAAGAATAATAGGAACCAATCTAGCCTTTTTCATGTCAAACCTACCCAATACATTTTCTACAAAAGCCTTTTGGGAAAGATATGGCTTTACATTTGGTATGTCTCCAATGATTTCAATCCCAATGATTATTTTTTATCAGCTACTAAATCTTTCATAGCAAACTCAAAACTCAATTATTGTTTCACCTTCATCATCTCAATCATGTTCGATGTTGCAACTAACATATCATCAATATATAATAATTACATACTAGTAGCATCTAGAAGCTTCTTAAAGTAAACATAATTGTCATAATTGGATCTATTGAACGCAATACTCCCTCTAGCATAATCAAATCTTTTGTATCATTATCTAGGTGATTGTTTAAGACCATTCAAGGATTTTTTTAACAACAAAAAAAAACATGATCTTATTTGCCTGGAGTTCCAAATCCCTCTATTTGACTCATCTAAATTTGCTTATCAAGTTCACCAAACAGAATAGTTGTTTTCACATCTAGTTATAGTGTTAAATCATTTGTTGCAACTAAATAAAGTAAAATAGGAATGGAAATATGCTTAACAATGAATGAGAAAACATCATTGAAGTCAATGCCTTGTACCTGATTGTAGCTTTTAGCTACTAATTTGACCTTCTATCTAACATTTGGGACACTTGAATTAACAATTTTTATTGAAGACTTGCTTATAGCCAATAATAATCTACTTTTCTAAAGGTTCCACACGTGTCTAAGTTTGATTCTTTTATAAAGACTAAATCTCTTCTTGCATAGTTGAGAATCAACTTGTAGCATTTTCTAAATATATGACTTCTTTATACTTTTGAGCTCATTGTACTCCACATTTTTATTTGTTACAAGAAAATAGATAAAATTTAAACAGTTGTACCTTTTAATGGTCTAATAGTTCTTTTAGGTCTGTCTTCTGTGAAGTTATAGGATTGCTCTTGTTGATCTTCTTATACCTCCTTTGACACTTTAGAACTTCTTTCATCAATCTCGGAATCACTCTATGTTGAAGTAGAACTATAAAGTTGATTAGGTTGAATAGCAACTTCAAACTCCACATGTTCATGATCTTTCTCTTTGTCCTAAACTAATTTGTTGTTTCACTTTTGCCTTTAAGCATTGAAAATTTATCTAAGTCACATCTCTACTAATCATGAACTTAGAACCTTTCTAATCTAAACATCATAATCTGTAACCCGTCACACTAGATGAATACCCAAGAAACACGTACTTCTTTGTTATGTATCTAGCTTTCCTTCATTTATGTGAGCATAAGCAAAACATCCAAACTTCTTCAAGGCAGAGTAATTAGCTAGTTGGTAAGACCATACCTCTTCTACAAATTTGCGTTTGGTGGATATTTTAAGAGATCGATTAGCTAACCAAAATATTAGCAACAAACTTTGACTAAAAAGACTTTAAGTCTTTTAGAAGGTTGGTAGGATATGATTAGTGGTATCTTGGGTCATAATTTTTTAACATTTCTATCATTGTTTATGTGTTTTTAAAGGTTTGTTCATCTAATAAAGTGTATCAATTCAAAAATCAATACTTTTATGCTTTCCAAGTGTTTGAAAGAATTCTTGATTGAGTTCCTTTGTTATTTTTTCTTTATTCTTTTTGTTATAACTCCATCAAACTTAACATCTCATATCAAATATAGGCTTGAGACTTATAAAAATTTTCCAAATGGTGAACCGTGATACCCTTAGGTAAATCTCACATCACTAAAGCACGAGAAAAATGTTGGGTCTATCTATGCATCTCACATTGGTTAAAGATGAAAATTTGACTTATTAAATAACCTATAAGCTCTTCAATTGTCAAAATGCATTTTGGATTCCAAAGTCTTAAAGCAAAATTATATTGGACTGTGTATCCAAAGTGGACAATATCTTGACAGTGGGTCGGGGTATTAGACCAGGGATTTTACAATGGTATCAAAGTGACTATGTGTGTCCTCTTGAATGATAATAGGACAAATCTTAGTGAGGACATAGAGTCTTGTAAGGGGATGTATGTGATACATTTAGGCAAATCTCATATCAGTAAAACATAGAAGAGATGTTAGGTCTGTTTGTGCATCTCACATTGATTAGGGATTATTAGTGAGGACGTTGAGTCCCGTAAAAGGGTGATACCCTTAAGCGAATCCCATATCAGCAAAACATGGGAGAGATGCTAAGTCTGTTTGTGCATCCCACATCGATTAGAGATAAGAAAATTTGACTAGTTAAATAATTTACAAGTTCCTCAAACTATCAAAACGTGTTTTGAATTATAAAACCCAGAAGCAAAACTATGTTGGACTATGTGACCAGAATAAACAATATTTTGACAGTGAGTCAGGCTACTGAACCAAGGATGTTATATGATTAATCTTAATGAAGTGAATCTCTCACAACCATCAGTTCAAATTTTTCAAGGCAACAATTATGAAGTTTGGAGTACGAAGATAAGAACCTTGTTTTCATTCTCAAGACCTATTGGATTTAGCAGAAAATGGTTTGATGCTCTCATAAATATTCAAGTAGAGACGTCAAGGCCTTATTTTTCATGCAACAAGCTATAGATGGCTCGTTGTTTACTCATATTACTATTGCAACAAGGTTTAAAGAAGCCTAGGATTAGACTTGGCCATAGGTTGGTTTGGCCCGTGAACCAGACCGAAATCGACCCGGATAAAACCAGAACCGAACCGGAACCGGATTGAACCATAACCGAAACCGGATTTTGGTGGTTCGATTTCAGTTTATATAATTTTAAACCTTAAAACCGTTGGTTCAATCCGGTTTATGAACCTGCGGTTTACATCTTCTAAACCGGTAATTTTATTTTATTTTTTTTATTTTTTTAAATTTTAACAAAAAGGAACCAACAGTTCCCTAACCGTTGGTTCCCTACAAATATGCAAGGGACCGGTCCCCTGCATATTTTCTAAATTTCCTTTCACCCCCCTCCCTTTTTAAAATTCTTTTTTTTTTCTATATATATCCATTCAATCTTTCAACTCTCCTACACTAAATCCTTCAAACTCTCTCATTTACTCTCATTCTCATCTTTTCAATTCTTAATACTCTCTCAATCTTTTAATCAAATTCTCTCAAATTTAATTAAATTCTTTCTTTATTTTTTATTAATTTCTATTTCTATTTTTATTATACAATTCATAATTAATTATAAAATTTATTCCTATAATTAATTTTATTTATTATTTTTTTATTATCTTTCATAATTAATCATATAATTTATTTATTATATAAAAGTGGATAGTTCAAGAGCCGAATTATATCAACAAGATATAAAAGTAGACTTCAATGAAGAATCGTTTGATTTAACTACAGATAGTTCGATGACGAGAAATAATAATCAAGATAGCGGAGGTGAATGATAAGGTAAGAGGGTGTTGTTGGCTATTGAATATGCAAAGGTAAAAGAACTGCATAGACTTTGATTCTTCTAAACTCCAAGAAGATATGTGGGAACTTTAATTGAAAAATTAAGTCCAAGCTTTTCTTTTAATTTTCAATTATTGTAATTAATAATTTAAAAATTAAATCAAGATCATGTATTGACAGTTCAATGTCGGTTTCCAACCGGGGTCATGAACCGGAACTGTCAGTTTTGAACCGGGGTCATGAATCGGAACTGTAGGTTTCGAACCAGGGTCATAAACCGGAATCGTTGGTTCTGAATCGGTTACAAACTGTCTTATTGCGGTTTCGATTCAGGGTTCTTATTTTTTCGAACCGAAACCACCGATTCATGAACCGTAGCCAGGACTACCTAGGATGCATTGTTGAAAGGGACTAAGGTACTATAAGGTGGTAACTGCCAAACACCAAACTCTTCCTAGAAAATTTGAGGGTTTATTTATGAAAGAGTTTGATATCATGCATGATTATGTTTTAAACATGAGTAATGTTGTGAATCAAATTAGAAAATCGAGTGAGGGTTTGAATGAGCAAAAGGTGGTGAGAGAATTCTCAAGAGTTGGCCAAAAAAAAAAAATGATCATATTATAGCTACAATAAAAGAGTTAAAAGACTTGGATCGACATGTATTCAAGTGATTGTGCACAGGTGGTCTCAAGTTTGGGCAATCAAGGTTGCTTATCCTGTCATCGATCAGTCTTGAATTATTGTGTTGATTACTAATGCCTTAAGGGACAATTACAAGCCTAAAGTGTGTTGCTTGTTGGGTAGGATTCTAGGTCCTACACTCAAAAACACCTCATTGTCGTTTCCACTGAGGGAGCTCTTGATGAGAGGCCGATAGTTTGGGGCATGATACATGTTGGAGGGAGTTCAGATTCTCCTGTTCGGAGGCACTTTGTCGTCGTCATTGATGATGATAAGAATAGTCGGTACTTGTGTGGCAAGTTGGTGTTTTGAAGAAAAGGGTGTTGTTGAGGCAACATCGTATGTTCATTGGGCAACATCACGAGGTTTATCATTAGTTATGCTTGGTTGTGCAACCATTTGGTTGTTAGTTACAATGGGCTAGCTGATCTTCGAAGGCATGTCTAAAAATAAGGAAAAATATTAAAAAAATTTCCTTGATAAATGCATATATATATATAGTTAGAAACTGACTCTGATGTAAAATGTTAAATAATTTTTCTTTGAAGGCTTTTAAGACTAATTTAGATTTATCTGTTCGGTTGTCTTAATCTGTTCTTGTTCACTGCATCAGTCAGAATCATTTTTACAGTTCCAAAAGTTTTTTATTCATATCTCTTTATCAATCTCAAAAAATGATAGATAAAAAAAAAATATTTCTTGATGCACATGGCTAAAACCTTAAAGTAATTATCTGCGGAGGGAAAGACGATTTCAGAGCTTTTAGGTTTTAGCTAATAAATTGTTACAGAAAACCGAAGGAAAAATAGTTGTAATAACAATAAACATTTGCCATAGAATTATCTTTGAATAAGAAAAACTTACTTCCCTACCTACCAGCCTGGAAGGTGCTTTGAAGATTTTTGTACCTTCATTTCATGATTATGACACCTTATAATCACACAAAAATCTATAAAGGCTTCAAGAGTTTAAACACACGAAGTGTCCAAGATCTTAATGTACAACCAAAAGCATGGCAGTTTATCATCCGTAATCCGCGAAAATTGCAATATGAAATCCTAATTGTGCTAAGAACAATGAAATGTATTGCTATCCAATCACTTTCCAAAATGACAATATACCCTGTGAACAGGGACTGTCTGCATAACAACCTCTAGAAAAGGAAAAAGAATATTAAGATTTTGGGTACTTGACTTGCAAAAACCTCCACAGATTGGTATCTGATGCTGCACTGTCAGTGGAAATCCCAAAATTTTGGCATGCCCAAAAGTGCGATTCGACTTAGACAATAGCTTACCTAGTATATTAACTTGTTTTTGCTTTGGGAGTCTTCTTCTTGACTTGCCTCGTCAGAATTAAGTTCTTCATTCCAATAAAGAAAAGCAATGCACCAAAAAATGCAATGTTCTGCCAGAAACACAAAACAATGGATTTAACAATCCAAAGGTTGCACGCACAGATATAATGAAAAACACCATAAATTTAATTTTCAACAAACCTGCAAGAATTCATTTAAGAGAGGTACGAATTCAGGGTCCTTTGGGCTATAGTTGTAGAAATCAAACAGAAGTGGGGTGATAAGCACCAAGTGGACAATCTGCAATAGGGGGAAAATAAATATTGATTGACATTAATGTTTGTCGACTATTGGTAATGGCTGTAGTTACTAGGTGAAGTTCATTTGTAACTTCATCTTCAGAGGTAATTACTTAGTGACCCAAAAGGAAAAAAATTCTCACCAGAAGAAAAGCTCCAAAGGTATTGCCAATTACAAACAGAATACCTCCAATTCCTTTTAAAAAGATAGTAGTTGCAACTATATGTCTAACCTGTTAGAAAAAGTTTCTGAATCAGTCAAACAGATTAAACATAAAACAAGATGAAATCCAGATCTAACTACTACTACAGATTTAAAAAGCCAGAAATAATGAATGTTGAAAATAAAAGTTCAATTTTATTTAAAAAGGGGGGCAAAACACTTACTTCTATATCAGGTATTGCTAAACCTAACGTTGAAGACAGACGCTTCTTAGCAACGGCAAGTTTGGGTATCAACTCTTTTGCCGCAGGTCCACCATCGACCCCAAAATCATTGAACCTAAAACATGTGCAATTCTAGTAAGTTTCAAAAACCCAACATCAATATAGTGTCCCCATCTCAGTAAGAATGCTGTTCAACAGTAACAATCAACTGGAGATTGGTTTATCAAATGGCAATGCCATTATATACTGGTACCACTGAAAATTCATGTCAACAAGAAAAAAGGGGAAAACCACAAGTTGCCGGGCAAGACAAAGTGTCATGCAATTTCTCCACAACTGGGTCCATTCCCATCCCATGTGCTCTCCCAATGATATAATAGGACCAAAAACAGCATTATATTCTTCTTGACATTAAAGAATCTAATTTTTCACTTTTGCACCCAAAAAAAAAAAAATACATAAATTTATCTACAAAAGATTGTCAAAGGGATTGTCAACAAAGGAAAAAAGAAAAGATAATAATAATAACTTCATCTTATTAGTAACTGGAATAAATTCTGTATTCAGAGATCCATTACATGAAATTCTGTTGTTTAACAATCCTCTTTAAATCCAATTTTCCCATAATTGTTATTGAACATGGATATAGACGGATATCGCATAATGATACTTAATGAGAGCATTAAAATCAAGGCAACAATGCAAAAGGCAAACTAAAGTTGGATCATTATTCCTATTCTTGAAAATTGTGAATTATAGAAAACTGTCTACTTCACAGTTCACACCATGAGGCCAGACATTATCAGTTAAATAAGTTGAAGGGTATAAAGACATCTGTAGTCAGAAAATTTTAGTCAGCACATGTATACTATGTACAAGTTATATTGCCAAAAGGTTGTAAAATATATATCATTACAATTCCCTTTCCACTTCCAATGAAAGAAAGTATTTCAAATACAGCTATTCATAACCAGAAAATATTCCATGTAATATGTATTATAAGTATACACAATTCTGAGGATTCCTTTCAAATCAAAATTTAATTAATACTAACTCAACTTTGATTTTTGCCGAAGGAAGTGGATTTATGCAGCAAGAAACTAATAAAATAATTAGGATAGCTGCTCAAGTTCCAACTTCACTAACTTGATAACTAAATCTCAACTACCTTAAAACACACATATTCATAACAATCAACAACTCTTAATTCCGAATATTTTACAAGTTTTGACATTTACCCAGAACTTAAATATTCAAATCATATCACAAAAATTAACCATGACCGCCTCTTTTTAATAAAACTCAAAAAGAAACTGTTTCACTGAATTTAAATTCTCAGCAAGGACAACACGCCAGTCAAACAAAGGTTTAATCAACACAAAAACAAATATCCCATAAGCCCATAACAAGACCAAACACTTAGCAGATCTAACGAGGGAAAATTGAAACATTACAAGCAGTTGAGATTTGGTAGATCTAAATAAAGTACGGAAAAAGAGAAAGCTTACATTTGCCAGGCGGAGAGAATGAAGAGAGAAGCGAAGAGGACTCGTCCGAGGAACGAAAAGAAACCCATTTGTGTCGTGTTTCACGCAGGGAAGTAAGAGCGAATCTCGGGTCGGGTTTCCTTGTTCTCCTCGAAGGAGAGAAGAAGTCAAGATATAAATAGAGTTTCCTTCTCGTTCGTGGTGAAGTGGATGGAGTAAGACACAGCGTTGGGTTCGGTGGGGGGATGATTTTAATATAAAAATATATATATTAAAATTAAAGCAAATTAAAGACACGAGAGAGTACAGAAAGTTTACATGGACACGCAAGTAGCTGATAGTTTCTAAAGATATTCTATTGTGTCTACTTCCACTGTGGTTTCCGAAACCCCATATATTTTATTAATTACAAGGGCACCCACTTCATCTCGTTTTCATTTGTTCCTCCCTTGCCAGCCAAATTTTACTTGGATCTAGTCATCAAAGGCTGTTGTGACTTGTTAGTAGGCATGGCAGGCTCTGGTCCCCCATATTTTTGGAAGATCGACAAGGGCATAGCCAACAAAATTGTAGATCATGCTAAACCCATAAGGTTGTGCAAGTGCAATAGGATAAGATTTACAAGTCAGTCCAATACAACTCATAACGAAATAAAAATTTAAAAATAATTAAAAAATTAAAAAAATATGAATTATATAATTTTATGAATTGGTCTACTAAAGACCCATAAAAAACACAATCGAAAGGTTTTTGGGTCACACCACAACCTTGAGATGTTAGTGGGCTAATCCGGCCAGCTAGAGGACCATGGTGGGTTGTGATTGAGTTGGTTTGATACAAAACATTATCATGTCTACTTGTTTAATCAAATAATGTTATGTGTATCTAGTTTTAAATATAAATAATATTATATATATAAATTTATTTGTATAAACTGAGTTTATATTATTTAATTGAATGATTTTGAAGTAAAAAAAGATAAATAATTACATCATTTAATCATAAATTATCACTTAAATTTATATAATATAATTTTTTTTCTTAATATCTAATTTAACACCCAGATTCTTTTAAATTATATGATAAAATAATTTAAAAAATAAATAAAATAATATTTAATTATATAATAATAAATTTTTAATAAAATATTTAAAATTAAACATACTTAATATTATTCGAAATTATAACCCTATGCATTGTAAGTCATCGTGGCTGACAAAATAACCAGAGTTTATTTTCGCAGTAGAACTCTTAATAATAAGTAAACGTTATCGAGTACCGCAAATCTATCAACTTTTGTTGTTCGATTTCCAAAGCAGATCAAAATTAATTATGAAGATAAATACAAAGGTTAGTTTGGCCAACAACCATTGCAAATATCGAGATGGCTTATTGAATTGCCAAGTTGAAAATTGAAATATTTTATTATTAGACCTAAAAATTAATAATATATTAATTTTTTTAAAATAAAAAATTAAATTTAAATTTTTATTATATTTATAAAATTTTAATTTATAAAATATAATAATTATATACTTGATTTCTATATCTCAAATTTATCCTTTTATATGTATATATATATTTTATTGTTGAGCGGCAAAGCATCTGATTCATCTGCTTTAATCTATGTGTTATGCCTTGCAATCGGCATGCAGATGTATCTGAGTTGTTGTCTTCACGTGCTGCCGCATCTATTTATCAATGGGCGGTGATACCTCTCTTGCTTACCGTTTTCCTATTAAAATATAGTCTTGTTTTAGTTCCAACCTTTCAAAAAGTAACAATTTAGTCCTGCTACTGGAATTATGTTAATAGTTGGAGTATAGAAAGACACGTATACCCCTACAGTGATAGATATGATATAAATAAATACAACTTAGAAAATTTACTTCAACGTACATAATTTAAAATGGGGCTCAATTTATATGAATCTAAGCTCGGTTTAGGTTTACCTTTATTTGTGATTATTATTAGACTCAAATCAACCCAATTAACTTGATTTGATGTTTGATTCAATTTGAGTCAAATTCAAATTAAAATTTTATCTCAATTTAAGATTTAAAAAAATTAAATGACCATAAGATTAAAATATGCAAATAGGAGACAACTTCATCTTTAACATTTGGGATTACTATTCTACCCTCGACCTTTTGAAAACTGACACTTTATTCCCATTCTCACTTTTTTTACCTCAACACTACGCTGTTATCCCTGTCTTTTAACATGTGCGATCTCTTGGGACAACAGTTTTATTTTCTGAAAGTAGTGCGATTCTGCAATAGCCAGCGGCCAGCCTGACTTGAATACTGTAATCAAATGAGAGAACATGCAATTGTTGATGATTATAATATATATTTCATTACTCTATACTATCCTCAACTTGATAGGTATCTTCTATAATATGGCCATGTTGTGTTTTATTTTAGGTTGAAAGAGTACTTCTCACCCAAGATATAGTGAAATTTCAAAGTATCATTTTCTAATTTTTAAAAACTTTAAATACATATTTATGAGTTAATTTCTATTAAAAATATCAGTTAGAATCAAGGATAAAATTGTTATTTAATAAAAATATTTAAAAAACAAAAAATTTATCACATTTTCTCTCTTAAATATTAAAAACTACCAATTTTTCTCTAACCCAAAGTTTGAAAACTAACCTTTTCACCCCTAAGGTTTATTTTTCTCCTTCTCTATAGATATCTTTGCTCCAATCGTCGACCAACTTTGCCCCATCTTCAAGGTCAACCGATCTTCTCTTTTTGGTAACTATTTTTGTCAAATGAAGACAAATCATTTTCGTTCAATAAAGAGACCAAAAGTCTATTTTCATCTCTTTCGTCGGATAAAGATGAATCGTCTTTATCTAACAAAGAGACATAGAGACAAAGAGTCGATCTTCATCTCTTTGGTCAGATAAAGATGATTCATCTTTGTTCAACATTAGAAGAATCATCTCACAGTCAAAGACTTGTCATCAAGACGATTAAGGATAGGAAATGAGACAATCGGTGTTGGCGACTATTTAGAGTGGATAGGGGATATCATTGATGTTGGAGATGGTGACCAAAGGTGAAGAAAAAAAAACCTAGGTTTGGAGAGGAATGTGATTTTTCTAAACCTAAAAAAGTTGTTGAAAGGGATGAATTTGTGAGTTTTTTAAACCTAAGGGAAGAAATTAATAAATTATATATATTTTTAATAACATTATTAAAATAATAATTTTATCTCTAATTTTAATTGAAATTTTTAACATAATTTGACTCATAGGTGAATGTTTAAATTTTTTAAAATTGAAGAATGATACTTTAAGATTTCACTATACCTTAAATGGGAACAAGTATTTTGACGTTTATTTTATTCCCAAAGTTTCCTTTAGCAAGTCTCTATTATTAGTCAAGATATGTGTCTAATGACTTTAGCCATTATACTGTCTTGAACCACACGGTTCAATCCACTTAACCACATTAATTCATGGTTAAACCATCAATTTTAATGTGATTCAAGCCCACGTTGCTTTCCGATATCTGTTGAGCATGGGCACTACTGTCATTCCACAAGTTTCATTTGTGGTATATCATAAATATTGATATATTTAAATAGTATGACATTAGACTTCTGATTAAATCAATGTCTAATCTCACAGTAAAACTTTGGTTTAAAAAAATAAAAATCGGTTAAATGACTATTTCCCACCCAAACTTAGGTGAAATGACATTTCTCATCCTTTAAGTTCAAAGATTTTTTTTTCAAATTATCTGTCAAAGTCAAATATTTAAGCTCAATTCAACTCATAAGAGTCAAATTCAAATTCAAATTCAAATTCAAATGTAACAAGTCTTAGAAAAAGTTGAGTTCGAGCTAATTAGTCAAGTTTGAACTCAGACTATAACTACTTAATTTTGACTCGTTTTAAATCAAATTGAAAATCAAAATCAAACTAATTTAATTCAAATATAATCTTAATTTCATATAATACATGTGAATAAAAAGGAAAAAAAATCCTCAAATAACAACACCTAGAAGGTTAACATTTGAAATTACTATTATACCCTTGACCTTTTGAAACTAACACTTTATTCTCATTTTAACATTTCTTGTTTCAACACTTATACTGTTATCCCTGTCTTTTAACATATGTAGTTATCTCCAAGGACTGAAGTTTTATTTTCTAGAGAGCAGTGGGACTGCGAACCTTTATCACTCTTGGCAAATGCTTATGATTTGGCCATCAAGATTGAATACAGTCTTCAATTTACCCATTTATCCAATTCAAAGGAAAATACTATCTTCAACTTGATATCCAATTTTGTAAATGACCATTTTGTGCTTTATTTTAGAATAAAAATAGGTGTACCAATTTTAAATATATAATTAAATACTTAATTTTATTATTTATTTTATTTCCAAAGTCTTTTTTGGCAATTGTCCATGATTCGTCAAGATCTGGCGTCTACCAAATTGAAATTCAATGAATCACACGTCATGTCGACACGCTCTTACCCTATGGAATAATTTCTAATGTCTAATCACATGTAAAATCATTGTCTTTTCTTGTTAATTCAATCTAACCATCCCTATGATTAATCCCCATCATCTTCCAACTATATTTCCCATTTTATTTTCATAATATAAGCTTCTAGTTCATTTAAAATATTGTTTTCAAGCCCCCGAATTAGGGCAGGCAGGACTTGACTATTGAACAAGGTTTGGTGCGTCTCGATTGATTATTTTAATTAGGCCAAAAAGATACATAAAGTTTGAAAAATTCAAAGTTTCACTTTTAAATTAATTATCGCTAAAATTTTCTATTAACAAGAAAAATAAAATTATCGCTTTATTAATAAATTTTAAAACCCTAAAAATTTATATTATTTTCTCTTCTTAATTTGAAAAACTAATAATTTTTATCATGATTAAGTTTTAAAAAAAAATCACTTTTCCCCTTTAAGGTTTCAAAATCCCTTCCATTTTCTGACAATCGGTTTCGATTCTTCCTTCATCGTGGACAATGAACAATAACACCTTACCTCCATTAGCGACGGGGCAATCAAGACAACAAAGCTTTGTCATCTCGGTTGCCTCGTCGCTGGTGAAGGTAAGGTGCTAGAGTGTCAGCGCCAGTGATCTGAGAAGGGAAAAAAATAAACTCTTGGTTTTGAGGGGGGGGGGGAGTGTTACTTTTGAAAGTTAGAAAATTTTAGATAGAAATGAAGTTATTAGTTTTTAAAACTTATGGGGAAAATATAATGAGTTTTATATATTTTTTAATATTATTAGTAAAATGATGATTTTGCTCGTGTTTTTAACAAAAAATTTAATAACAATTAGCATATAGGTGAGATTTTGAGTTTTTCAAACTCTACAGGTGTAACTTTGAGTTTTTCAAACTCTACGAGTATGACTTTGGAAATACATCAAAACTTAAGTGGGAATAAGTCTTTTGGCCTTTAAATTATGTATAATTTTATGAGAGAGTGCTTCTATATTATTAATTTAAACATATAAAATATATTATCTAAATATTTAATTAAGTATGATTGAATTTAATTCGAGCTAAGGTTGAGCTTTCCTCAAAGTTATTCTAGCTCGTCAAACACTTTTTAAAGTTGTTTAAGTTTAGTTCGTTTAAGAGAAATCAAGTTTGAGTTCAACTATAGTATCAAGTCAATTCAAACTTGAGTTCAACTATGGTGTTGAGTCGAATCCAACTTTGAGCTCAACTTGCTACTATAGTTGAACAAAAAATAACTAAAACAACTATATTTTGATGTGTATTGGGTAATATAGTATTATTTTAGTTAATTCGTATTAAACTTTTCAAGGCCTACGAGCTTGATAAATTTAACACTTCTTAAACTCAAGTTCAAACTTGAATATATTTAATTTTCTAGTTTAAATTTGAACTCAATGTCATTTGAGCTAAACTTATTTCAGACTCATTCTAATCAAATTTATTTTCACACTTAAATAAACTTGATTCAAATTTAACCTTATAATTAATTAGTTAAAATAGGATGTGCTTTGTTTTATTGCATTAGATAACTTTTTTTTTTTTAATAACTTGAAAATCTGTCCAACTCCACTAGATAAATAAACTCTGAAGTGTAGTGACTGACTTATAACTACTATATCTAATAATTCAAAATTTTGTTTTGTTGTAATATCTTTTTATTCGATCTCAAATTAATCAATTCAAATTTTGGTGTAAGACATGTCGTATTGATAGAACCCTAATCTTTTGTAAGGGGTCATTTCTCTTAACACAAACTATTCCTTTGGCTGTGGATTGCATAACTCTTACCAAAGACCTTTTGAAAATAATTGAACACCCACTACCTTCAAATTTCAAAGTCACCACTAGAACCCAAAAATTTCAAAGTCAGGGGTACAATCGTAAATTACTTCCCATTACAGGCTTATTTCTTGGCAATACTACCGAAATCATTAACAAATAAATTTTCCTACCACTCTCCGCAAACCCAAATCTATTTGCACACTCTCTCCACGTCAACTCTCCAATCACGTTACCACGCGTGTCCCCAGACAAGACATGTGACACCTCAGCATAGCGACTTCCTCTTTTTTTTTTTACACGCAGGAGTACATGTAACATCGCTGTCATAACTTTTTTTTTCTCTCTCCTCACGGCCATCTTTATAAATCGCCGTCCCTTCTTTTACTCTGCCGTGTTCTGATTTTACAAAGCCCGGTTAGATTCAGTCTGGCTGCTAATATTTTTTCACAGTAACAGCAAAAGCTCGATATTCTGCTCGGTCCTTGTCTGAAAAATGGCTTTCGCTTCGTTTATCGGAAGAGTCATGTTCGCATCGGTTTTCATTCTATCGGCCTGGCAAGAGTAAAGCTCTAAACACATCTTCAGATCTGCTCGTTTATTCAACTTCGCCATTCTGCGTTTTCTTTTTCTTTCTCTTTTTTTTTTTTTGTTTTTGCCTTTTGAGTAAGCGTGTAAGGAGGGAAATTTTGAATTTTAGATACATGTAAGTTTAAATTTATGGTTTTGCTGGTTATCTTTGTGTACATTTGCTTGTTCTGCTTTGATGCATCTGGATCTGATGAATGAATTTTGAGTTGAAGAATTTGAACAGCTTCTATAATATTTTCTTTATAATTTTGATTTTGAATTTGATGTTGTAGTTAGGAGTTTTAATGTGTAATACTGTAAAGAGACTTCGGTTGTGAATGAATGGATTTGCGGATATTGAATTAATGAGATTTATTTTGTCTGCAAGTAGAAATGTTAGTTAGATTAACTTCTTCTTCTAGTTCATTTTCCATTTAATGTATTGTGACCTTTTGAAACAATAAGGAGTTGCTTCTCTGATGTTTTGAGTAATGAATTGGGTAACATTACTGCAACAATGGAATGAAAATGCTTTGTGTAGTTATGTTGTTTAATTCCGACAGGTGTTTTGTATTAAGTGGTACCTCGTTTACTAATTTGAAGTTTAATCATGATTACAAATACTAATATTCAGGTAATGGGTATTAATGTTGAAGTTCATTTTTAAAATTTGTTTTTTGGGAAGGAACAATTGAAACTTCATGCAGTGCATAACTTGGAAGGATTGGCTTAATTGAATTGAACCATTCATTATAGTTGCGCTGCTTGTTCAAAATGTGTTCTGTTAATGACAGCGGTTGCCTAAACTTGTAAACTTTTATTTGATTGATGGTATTTATATTTTCATAATTGAAACTGTTTATTCACAAGTCTTAATGATTCTGTATTCAGAAATAGTAAATAATTTTATCCATGGGCAGCATAAAATAATTACGGGATAGTTGTGTTTATTTATCTTTTAGTGACTTTATCATGTGATGACAAAATTTAATGATACATTCTAATAATTATTAATTAGTACAGTGCGGCTTCCATTACTTTCCTCTACTTGGATCCCTGCTATGGTTTATGTGTTGAAGAATATGGGTTGCGGCTTCCATTTTTTTCTGAAATTCGTTAGTTGTTGCATGTTTTGCTTGTATCCTTGTTAGGTAGTTAAGTGATTTAAAACATTGAGAAATTTTATTATTGTTTGCATTACTAGTCCTTATGTGTACTGCATAAATAGAAATTTTGCTTAGAGGTTTCAATTTTTATAGCTTTATTACTGTGTCAACGTTATGGAAATCCATTAGATATCATGGATTTCTTTTTTAAGTGAATGATGGTTGACCTCATAGCTGAATAATGCTATTTACTATTCATTGCTATGTGATCGGTTAAAAAGTTGGCATCATAGGAGAATCTGTGCACGTTTTTTTCTCAGTATATCTATGTTCTCACGAGTACTCAGAATTTATGCTTTCTTCAGTTGCGAATAAGATTATTATGCAGTGTGTAAAGTATAGGTTGCTCTGTACCCATACTTGTCAGTTAGCTGCCAGAAATGCTTTTCATTTGGGAACAATGTTGTGGTGAAGCTCATCTTTTGTTATATGCATACCTGCATCATGCAGCTGTTCAAAATCACTGTTGTTACTTAATTTGGTGCAAATATGATTTTAACCGCAGCAGATGATTGTAAACTGTTTTTGCAGTTGTTTCCTAACACAGCTTGTATGTTTGTAACAATGCAGACTTTTCAATTCTAATAATTACTTTTTATATATTTTTTATTCATTCTCATAGGTTCAATGATTTTGGCATTGATGGTGGGCCTGCATCCAAGGTATTGGAACCAAAGTTAAACGTCTTCTCAAAGCACGTGAAAACTCATACTGGGGTGCAAGTTCCAGAAGTTGAAGTATGAAGCCCATTAACTTCTGGAAACTTTACTGTTGGGATATAATCTAGTGATTTTTCTGAAATATCGGCATTTTTCCTTTACAGATCAAGTATCTAGTTGCTGCTGCTATTGCACTGAAGGGTGTGGGAGGCCTTCTTTTCATCATTGGAAGTTCTCTTGGAGCATACCTTTTGGTTGGTATTATAGTCTCTCCGGCTTTTAAAATCAGTGATAACTCAAGTTAACTGAATTAATTCCATCTTTTTCTTTGGTTACAGCTTCTGCATCAGGCTATTGCTACCCCTATATTATATGATTTCTACAACTACGATGCTGACAAGAAGGAATTCGGTCAAATCTTTTCAAAGTTCACAGAGGTTAGTAATATTAAGATTTAATATGCTTTATACGCTATGTTGGAACCTTATCCCTCTTGTTCAAAATTTCTTATGTGTCTGCTTGATTGAATCACAGCATAGTTTTAAATCCTTTCTCGTTTTATTTTTGCAGAGCTTGGCACTTTTTGGGGCTTTGCTGTTTTTCATTGGCATGAAGAACTCAATGCCAAGGAGACAAGTGAAGAAAAAGGCTCCCAAAACCAAAACTTTCTAGTTTTGCAGTTGATCTGACTCTGCCGGGTTGAGTCCAGTATCTAGTTTTGTATGCTTCATGTTTGTACCAGGGTTTTTTGGATTTAAAGTTTAGGTGAAAATGTGATTTACAACTCACTTTGAGGATGTGATAGTGTTTATTGCCAAGCCAATTTATTGTTATTGAACTGAATATAGGGAGATTTTGCCTGTGTTAATCATGGTGCCTGTTACTGGTACCATCTTGATGACAAAGGCAGTCACAGTGAAAGTTAAAACAGACTAAAAAACTCACTGTCCAATATTGTAAATCACCACAACCCACTTACTGGATGCCATGAGAGCAACTGTGTGGACTGCAACAGTGCTTCGGTACTTCTATTGCAGGCTCAAGTCGGTTGCCAACTTGGTTGCAATTTGGTAATTGTATTTGACACCAATTATGGAGATGGAATAGAGGCATGGGGGAAGACGTGGCCAAATTGGACTCTGACAAGGGGCTACTTTCCTTTGTTTCCCCAGCCTCCTTCAGCGTGTACAGCGAGAATTCAGCATATGTTGATAATTTGAAATTTATTATTTTAATGTCGTATCAAATATGCATTTCATTTATTATTTCGTATGAAAACCACTTTATGATTTGCTCTCTTGTGCCACTTAGCGGCGATACAATGAGCACTCGAGGCATTTAATGAAATTGAGAGGTGTTACTGCATGAGACTCTTGGAGATGGCAGTGGTTCCTGTTCTTGCATGACAAGATTTTTTGGTTTCCGTCATGTTCTTGATATAAGGATAATAGAAAATTCTATCCTCCCTTCATAAGGAAAATTTCTCTATCCTATTCTGCCTATTCCCGTAAGAAAAATTCCTCATACTTTTCCTTTCATATTTGTTTGAATAAATAATATAATATTTCTTAAGTAATATAATATATTTATAATAATTAAAAACTTTTAAGGGTAATTTAATACGTAAGGGTTTAGAAAATATGTTGGGAGTAGATGAATTAGGAAATAAACAGATTGTAGATATATTTATTGTCGTCTTTACCTCCGATCATAGGGATTTTAGCCATTTTTGTTGTCCTCCTTATTTTATTAGGGAATTCTCTTCCTATTCAAGGAGGGACAAGTCAAAGATTCGGTTTTGCAAGCTGAATTGCCATCTTTAGAGGCTTTTGGGCTGGATCAAAATCACCTGAATCATCTGAAAGACATGGGTTATTTTGCGGAAGGGCTTGTATATTATTGCCACTGCCATCCGCCCTGCCTGCAGCCAACATTAATAATCGGTACATCCAAGCACGTGGGCAATGCCTACCTTACTATTCTGATGCTGGTGGCGAGCAATGTTATATATGTATAATTTGAGTACATAAATATATATACATTTATATGTGTCATCATATAAGTAAGTGTTATTTTATACGTAATTTAAAATTATCTAATTATATAATGACACACTTTAAATATATACTTATTTATATATTTAAATTGAATATGTATAATTTTATTGGCTGGTGGCCTCCGAGTTTTTCATTAAAATCAGTGGATGGATTGACGTGTCCTCAAATCCTGAGGCTTTAGTGGTGAACATTGGAGATCTTCTACATGCAAATCTCTACTTCTCTGTTTTTCCAGTTATATCTACTCTCTAATATCTTTGAGGATTAATTTATAGTGTGTAGCTTATGCAGCTACGATTTGTTTGATTTGGTACAATTGGCAAATTCAAAAGCGTGGAGCATAGAGCAGTGGCAAACAGTAGGGGGCCAAGATTATCAATGTCCAGCTCCAGTGAACCAAAGACAGAGGGATCCTGTAAGAACCCTAGTGCTGGTATACACCTTTAGTTTACAGCACATAAAGATTACTTTAACAATTTAGTTTTTATCATTAAAATTATTTTGTTTAATTTTTTATTATCAATAGTGATATAATAGGTAATATAATTATTAATTATATTAAAAAATTCTATTATCAATGATGATGTAATATATAATATAAATGATACTTGTATTATCAATTCCATTTTAGGTATTAAAAAATTATTAAAGAAATATTAAATTTATTATAATTTTTTAAACAAAAATACTTTCATTTTTAATTAATATAATAAGTAACATGAAAAATATTTTAGAATAACTATATCCAAAGATATTTAAGTAAAATATTTTAGTATTTTTATTACATTCAATTAAATAAAATAATTATTTATATTTATTGATTTTTATCAAAACAATAATAATTTTTATTAAATAATCTTCTAAATAATCTATTTAACTAATAATATTTTATTTTTAGTAATAAAATATTATCCAAATCAAATACACTTTTAAACATAAATAATAGTTTTTGATCAAAACTTAAATTGTTTAAAAAATAAAATTGATGATATAAAAACAAAATAATAATTTTATTATGGACTAATTTTAAAAATAAAAACAATTTTTTACCATATTTAAATGTTTTAAATATTATAATTTAATTCTTTAAAAGCTTTGATACTCCCGATATTTTTCTTTTGGGATGTAATTTTTATTTTTAAAGTTCTCAGGAGACAAACTGATTGCTACAAGGTAACTTAAAATATTGTGATGAGGAGGCCTGATAATTAAATATTGCAACTTGCCTTGTCAAACCACATATAATTGCCAATATTTTGTTGACATTATTATTATTTTTTGGCATAAACTTAGACAATCCACTTACCAATGAGCTGGATGAAAGAAATATTATACTAAATTATTACTAAAAATTAAATTAACAGGAGAAATAATCTCATTAGAAGAATAAATATATATTATTAAATAATATAATAAGATATAAACTTCGTGTTGCCTATCTCTCAGTCAACTCCTACCTACGAGGAAAGAGACTAAGAAATTTAGTTTATATCATCGTAATTACCGTATGCTGGGAGGTTGATATTTGGGGAGGTTGGAAGTTTGATCCATTTTATAAGAAAATATGAAAGCTCGATTATTTTAATAAAAAATTCTAAGAGTTTAATCTTTTTTGATTAAAAAAAAAAGAGCAAAGTTGGTAATTTCTATAAAAAAATATGATAATTCAATATCTTCAATTGTTGTTATCTCTTATTATTATTATTATTAAAATTCCTCTTTTAAAATGATCAATTTTGAACTAAATTGAAATTTTTTAAAAATATTTTCTCCATAAATTGAGCTAAGTTTTGGTGTGTTAAATTAACATTTTGTCCTTTAAAAATGATCATTTTTTGATGAAACTAAATTCATCCCTAAAATGAATGTTAAGCTTTAGTTAGTGGATAAAATTAAAATTTTATCTTTTAAAATGATCATTTTGGAACGAAATTAAAATTGTTTTTAAATTAAATAAATTAAAATCGTTTTTAAATTAAATATTTGTTGTAGTGATGATACCACTAGACTCATGAGATGAAGCATGACTTGCTTTAGATGAATTGAATTTCCCAGATTCAATTTTCTATATCAGAAAACCAATTTTGTAGGTGAGTTTGTGTGAGAGAAATAGAAAGATTTTAATATCATGAATGAAATAGAAAGCAATGGTTGTTGTAAGTATGGAAGCTTGTTCATGAATTCTAGAAGATGCAAGAGTACTTAAAAAGATCAATGCTATGTATACATATTTTTTAAAAATAATTTGAAAATACATATCATGTATCATTATGTTATTAAATATTACTTTATACTTAATTCAAAATCATCCACTCATATAATATCATATCATCTGTGTTTATAAATTGTGTACATATAATTTTATTGTTAAAAAAAAGGTCAAAAAACTTATTCCCACCCAAGGTTTAGTACATTTCCAAACTCTCATCTGTGAAGTTTTAAAAACTTAAATCTTCATTATTCTGTTAAAAATCTCTATTAATGTTAAGATAAAAATATTATTTAGATAAAAATATTAAAACAAAAACTAAAATTTTATTACAATTTCCCCATACTAGCGCTCCTTCCAGACTCTTAGATGAAGACGAATTGTTAGCCGACCTCTGATTGGCCAACAATTGGTTTTCGTCCAAGAGTTTGGAGGGAGTGGTGGTATGAGAGGTTGGCTGAAGAATGGTCACTAGAGAAGGAGGGAAAATGAAACATTTCAAAATTATTTGCAAGAAGAAATTGTTAGTTTTTAAACTAAGGGAGATAAATGTTAAAATTTTTTTAATTTTTTTAATGTTTTTAACTAAATAATATTTTTACCTCTTAACTTTAACACAAATTTTAACATAATGGTGAGTATTTAGGTTTTTGAAATTTCATGAGTGAGAGCTTGAGAATACACTAAATCTTGAGTGGAAATAAGTCTTTTAGCCAAAAAAATAATAATAATACATAAAAAAGTACTTGGTGGCCTACCACAAATTCTATGATCAAAAAGCCAAAAAACTCAAGGCAAAAAAGTCAGATATCCATGCCACCTTCCGCAAAAACTTATCTTTCAGAATCAATAAACAAGGCAATTAATTTTGACAAATCAAAGAGATGATACATCAATGTTATGCCTTGGTATTTTCCTTTTCTTTTCAGTTCTGTTAGGTAATACTAGACAATAATGCACGTGAAAGTTCATTTTTTTGGGCTAAGCAAGATACATGACATTTAAACAAGGCTGAAAGACTAGTTCCCACCCAAGGTTAAGTGTAATCTCAAACTTCTACCTTACAACTTTTAAAAACTCAAACTTCTATTATGAGCAAAATTTTGTTAAAAACTTAGTTAAAGTTAAAGATAAAATCATCATTTAATAAAAATTAAAAAAACTAAAGTTTTATTACATTTTTCCCCTTTCAGTTTGTAAACTAATAATTTTCTTCCACCTAAAGTTTGAAAAGTGGCAATTTCTCTCTAGGGTTTTGAAACTATCATCGAAGATGACAAAGTTCATCGTCTTCGATTTTGTTGGCTCTCTCTCCCAGCTTATCTCCTCCTACCAATCAAACCCCACCCACCAACGACAATGATTTCCTTTGACGAAGACGAAATTGTCTTCGTTGGAGGAAATCAATGTCGATAATAGGTGAAAAAGTCACCAGGAGGAAATAAGCTAAGAAAGAGAGGCAATGTAGCTGAAGACGGCAAACTTCACCATCTCAGACGATGGTTTCAAAATCCTAAGGGAAAAATTACCACTTTTTAAACTTTGGATGAGAAAACTATTAGATTTTCAAATTGGGAGGGGGGATTGTTATAAAACTTTAGTTTTTTAATTTTTTATTAAATGATGATTTTATCTTTAACTTTAACTGAGTTTTTAATAAAATTTTGCTTATGGATGAGAGTTTGAGTTTTTAAAAGTTAAAGAGTATGAGTTTGAGATTACATGTAACCTTAGGTGGGAACATGTCTTTGGGCCTTTATATAACAATCACTATCAATACCCTCCATTGTTAGGTAATATTAATAATCACGAGCGAACCTCTTTTATATGAAACAAATAGTTCATGAATCAAAATTTTTTTGTGGCAGTAATTCAATTTGAAATTGAAACAAAGATGATGAATGAATGAAGATTACACAATTCGGTTGTCTTCGTTCTACTTGTTTTCATTCCGTTTCTCTTCTTCTAATCAGCTTGAGCTTACTTTACTTGAATCCATGTCGTCAAGAGCCTTAAAAACTAGGTGTACATTAAACATAATGACATAGATTAGATACTAAAAACTAGATGCACATAGTCTTAATATATCTTTAATCAACATGTGGGAAGTCTTTAAAAACTGCCTCCATTTCAACAGTTTAAATTTCTAACCATCAGGCCAATTAAGAAAATTGATTCAAGGAATTCAGCAACCTCATTTATTGTAAATTAGCTCCATATGAGTAAAATCCATATAATTTATTAGTAGGCTATAACGAGGTAGCTTCCTTAATGATTATCATGACCTCATTCTCTCTTGTTACAAGAAGGAAAGCTTCTTTTTTTAATTTTAGTTGGGTGTGAGCGCATTTTCAGTTTGCTATAAATAATAAGATAATATACCATTTGATTTAAGTTAATGCGAAATGCTTATGCATTGGAAGAAGTCGCCATGGGGAGGAATCATGCTAGCGAATTGCGTGTGCAAATTGATTTGTTTCATCGAAGACTATGACATTTTCCTACAGCTAGAATGAAGGATTTTTCTGATGTATTTGTTTCGAAAAATAAGGAAAAGAAAGGGCCTTATGATATTTGCCACCAAGTTGAACAATATCAAAAGCAGTTAGAAATTAAAAATCTATGAATATTTTTTAGCTTGTTCACATAGACACTTAACGGAAACCAAAGCTGAAACTACAATTCAGAAAATGTGTTAAGCAAATTCGATCTGACAATGCATTAGAATTTGTCTTAGGAAATTTCAAGAGATTCATATTCAATGAACGGATTATTCATCAAACCACATGCCCACAACAGAATGGAGTTGTGGGACAAAACACACACAGGCACCTTCAGAAGCGATTACAGTTGAAACTGTGGAGTGACTTCACAGCTTAAAATGTTCAAGTGCAGAGGTTCCTTTAAATCCTTCTGGCTTTGGATGGACAAATTTGACTTTTAAATAATCATTTGCAGTGGTTTCCCTGTAAACTGGAGGATTCTCTTCTGAAAGCAGCTCTTTTATTGGACCGTACAATCTACGATCCTTCCCTTGCGCTCTGAACACACATGCCACCGAGATTCTTGGGCCTGCATTTTTCGACAAAACCCTGTGGTGTACACTTTTGAACTTGTCATTGGATATTAGCTGTAGGAACACACAAGATTAATAAAACCAATCACGGCTTCGTATAACTAAATTATGTTTAATTAATGGTAAGTTCGTTGACTTGCCTGTAACATATCTCCGATGTTGACAATTAGAGCTCCAGGAATTGGGTTAACACCTACCCATTGATCCTGATGGAGTACTTGAAGGCCACCCGTTTGGTCTTGCAAAACAACGGTGATGAAGGCACTGTCAGTATGCTTGCTAAGCCCCAAAGTCCGCTCTGGTTCCGGGCATGCTGGGTAGTAATGACCTACACAGTTTAGCCCTCCTGCGCAACCCATTTCAATCATGTGGTTGGATTTCAGACCAAGAGCTTCCGAAATTAATCCAAACACAGTCATCCCAAACTTCCGTATTTCATCACAGTACTCGATCAGTATATCTCTGCAAGTTAATCAAATTATCAGGGCTAAAGCCCTATCCCTATGTAGCATGGAAATGGAAATTCAGAAACAGAAGAAACATAAACGTTGAAAAGTGTATAAAGATGAACAAAATAGTTGCCGGTGTTATTGCATACCTGCAAACTGCAGGCAAGCCATCAAGATTAGGTGGGCGAGGAGCCATAACGCAAGATAATGAATCTCTCCAATTAGCTACTGGTGCTCTATATAAATCAAAATTACTATGATAGATCGCCGTTCTTGTTTCATCACGAGAATAAAACTCTTTCTTTATGTCGCTATCTTGCTCATGAAAACTCCGTATGCCATCAATCATATCCCCCAATATTTTTAATGGTATCCCATGGTTGACCACTTGCAAGAATCCCCACTTCTCACAAGCATTTCCAACTTTTCTGATTATCTCGCGGCGTAGACTCGGATCTTTGTCAATGCCCTGAAAATCTATGGTCGGAATAGTGAACTTGTAATCTGCAGAACCTGATTTGTCACAGGACTCAGATTGCTCATCAATGAAAATCCGTGGAACTTTTGAAGCTCCAGCATCCACTATTCCTTTTACACCCGTTTTTGATTCATCAAAAGCCTTTAATTCACTTATTCGGTCATATGTAGAAACCCCTTCTGCCTGAATTTTGCTTGAGCTCGCCATTTTCTTTCTTATGCAAATAGAAGTTGTATACTAGTCTTAAGTTATACTATAATAAAAGTTTTCAATGAACGAAATAGAATAAAATATACAAGAAAAAGAAACAAGAAAGCTTGCAGCACAATTGTCCGATTCCCTTGACGTCTACACTATCTTCATTCAACATGAGACAATAGGTCCATTTCAACAATTAAAATTTCTAACCATATACAAATCAAGAAAATTAATTTCAGCAATTTTGCAACCTCATTTATTATAAATTAGTTCTGATACATATTCGACCACCTCTTCACTTTTGGCCTCCAAACCTACCCCAAGCCTACTTACCACACAAGAAGCTAAGGAGCATGAATTTCCAACAATGCACCAGCCTATGAATGTCAACCTTCTTCATTTTTGGCCCAAAACCACTTTTGGGTATAATTTCATTACATGCACCCAAGGTCCAAGTGAATAGTTTGCTCCAATTAATCCAAAAATGTAACTTTTGAAGCCCACTATTGGCCCCAACGTCCAAAACTCCTTTTTGAAGTCCAGAGAACTCAAAATATACCTTTAGTTGGTTTTGAACTAGAAGAGAAGATGGTTGCCTTAGTTAGGAGATAAGTTTCCTACATTTAAGAAAAAAATGTACTATTTTATCTTGTATTCATTAATTTAGGTATGAGTTTAATTTATGATGGATGGCTTGGTATACATTAGCGACTTTAGTTGATTTTATATTAATTTTGTTGACCAAAGTGTATCATTGCCATGCATGCCTTCTATATAAAGGAGTGAGCTTTCATTTGTAATTTTTGGTTGACATTTGAATGAAACTTGAATTAAAGCATTTGAAGCTTTTTCCTTATTTTCCTTTATCCAATCATCTTGATAGAAGATTGGTGGTGAAAGACCCCAAGGTTGGTGGATCTCTTTCCTTTATGCCTTGGTTTTCATTAATGTGTTCCTTAGAATCCAAATTGCATGCATGTGAAGGGTTTTCAATCTTATGACAGAGAGTTGCAATATAATTATTATTTCTGCCACTGTATTCTACTTGTAATTTGATTATCTTATTCTACATCAATTGTATACACTCATAGCTTGAAAGAAAGTTCATTGTGTTGTGATTATGATGAAATGAATTCGGTTGGATTTGAAGTTGATTTAGTTGGTTAAACTGGAAGAACAAAAAAACTGCATATGCCACATAAACAATGAAAATAGTTTTTATTTCTTTGGCTTCTTGTTGCATGTTTGGATGAATATGCACCAAGTTCCCTTAGGAATAAAATCCATCTCATTTATTAATAGGCTATAGCGAGCTATCTTTCTTATCTACAACAATATTTTTTTTTTCTATATCTAGGTGTAAGCACATTTTCGGTTTTCATAAATATCAAGATAATATTACTTTTGTTTTATATTGGTAAGAACACAAAATCTGTCATTATATCCAGATCTAATTCTTTTTCTTTATTTTCCTAAACATATATTCAAGTTCACCAATTCGCCATCATCAACCATGAGCACCATTTCTTCTTTTGCCCAACATAATTTCTTTCTTACGTCTTCAGATTTCAGACGCAATCACAATTATTAATCAACTTTTTTATTAACATGATCATTGACTTCAAATTTGTGCATCTCAAGATTGTAAAAGAAGCTTGGGATATGCTTGTCAAATGCTACTCTACCGTTAGTGCTATTTATCAATTCCACTTCTATGGTGCTCTTAGTAGCATGCATCAAAAACCCATTCAGTCGATACCTGCACTGCTCTATAGGACCATTTGTCTTTGTTTAAACCAAAATGACAAGATGTTTAAGTTGTAGTTTTTTTTTCTAAAGAATGAGATGAATCTAGAGTTTATCGGTGTAGTATGGCTTGAATGATTATTTTGAATCAGTTAGATTATTTTTACTACATAGTGGCGGTGTTGATCTAAGCTAGGATGAGTTAGACATGATACAAGCCTTCTCAATGAGGATGTTGAGTTCAACAGGTAGGGGAATTCTATCACACCTTTAATGATTGAGACCCCGAAAACAAGGCCAAATGAGTAAAAGGCTTGGGCCAAGACAAATTACACTGTGTGGCAAGGCCGACGCAGACTGTCCACGTACATTGATTGGGCATACGAACCTATTGAGTTATTTGATAGCAGAACATATGGGGATGATAGAGCCATGTCTTATCTAATCCAAAACAAGGCTGGTTGGCTGCCGGAGATGGCTGACAAAAGAGAAAGAGGCAAAGTGCACAAATTGGTTCTAGACAAGAAGCTTGGATGGGCTTGCCTGGCTTTGTCGGAGAGCATGGTGCGGTTTGAACAAATTTGGAGCTGGCATTGCTAACAGCAACTGAATTTTGGCAGGTGGTTTATATTGCCCAAGATGCTACAGTTCTTGGACAAGACCCTAGGAATATATTGTGGGCCGTTGTACGCAAGAACTGTCTTGCTCAAATTCAAACCAATGTAACCATTTGTAATTGCCTTGTCTGTGTGCCCTATAAATATGGGCATGGCCCCTGCACACGTATTGAGCGTTGGAATAACTTTTACATGTATAATTTCCTTTGTAATCACTTGATGCAGATTAATAAATGTTGGGAGAGACTTTGGCCGTATATGCTTGTGTTATGCCATTTACTTGATGTTATTTGTTGCCTTGTTGCCTTCTTGATGATTGTTGCATGTATGCCACCCGCACGCACTATTGTTGCTTGTTGAACTTTCTTCATCTTGACCCTAGCACGTTGAGTTATTATTGGACCAAGTTTGAGAAGACTGGGCTGCATCATAGGCGCCAGTATGAAGCACAATCGCCATTGAAGAATTGGTCCTGTGACACAGGCCATCTTATGCAAAATCCAATCTTTCAGAATCAATAAACAAGGCAATTTTGACAAAACAAAGAAATGAAACACCGAAGTTATTCACAGTTTTTTTGGCATTTTTCTTTCCTCTTCACTTCTATTAGGTAATACTGGCTAATAACGCTCCTGACATTTCAATTTTTAGGCTAAGCAAGATTCATGATATTTACGTAATAATCACTATCAATACCCTCCATTGTTGTGTAATTCTAACGATCATCATTAATACCTCGAAGCAGTAGGTTAGTGATAGAGGAATGAAATTTTAAATATGAGAATAAAAGTTTAAATTCTTTCGATGATATTTCAAAATTAAATTTTTTACTTAATTAGTGTCAGAGTAACTGTTTGACTCAAATAAGTTTTACGTACAAAAAAAATCCCTGTCAAACCTCTTCTATGTGAAACAAATAGTTCAAGACTTAAAAAATTTTTTATGGCAGTAATTCAATTTGAAATTGAAACAAAGATGATGAATTAATGAATGAATGAAGATAACCAGTTTCATTGGTCTTCGTTCTTTTTTACTTCCGTTGCAAATAATGTATTAAGAAGAAGAAGAATTTTCTATTTTAAAAATTCGAATAAATCAGTAATCAAAATCTGAATTTGACTATTTGAATTATAATTTTTAAAATTTAAATTCAAATATCAAATTTTTCAGAATTATTTATGTCTAGATAATTTGATGTTTACAATTTTAACTCTTAAAGCTCGAATTATTCTATTAATTATTAAAATATAATTATCTACTTCAAGAAAATAATATATCATTAATGATTAAAGAAGTTAATAATTAATGAATAATAAATTATTTTCACATGTTTTTCAAGAAATAATCAATTATTCTTAATTTTAAATTATTTAATCAATTGAAAAACCTCAGTCATCTCCAACATAATCGGTATATCATAATATTATAAACTAATAATTGTGGACCCAATTTGAATTTCTATTCATGAATATTGTTATTGTGAGGAAACTATTAACTTTTCAATAAAATTATGCGTTCACATTTTTTATATATTATTAGAATACATAAATTATATATAATTATGCGATAAGAGTATTTTAAATTAATGACTAAAGTAATACCCAATTACGTAATGACGTATCATCAGTATACATAAATTATGTATCAAAAATATATATACATATCATTGCTTTTAATTTTTTACTCAAAGCCATGGAATCCACATTATGAATAACACTCTCATCATTTTTGAGTCATGTTCTAATATACAACATGAAAACTTGCATTCAATGAGATGTCATCCTTTGATATATCTAAATCACAAGTGAATAAACATGGAGGCAATTATTCACTCTAAACTAAGATAATCACATGAAGGATTGTTGAAATGAATTGGTTTAATCAAATAAAATTATTAATTAATCAATTACATTTTTAGTTTTGGTCTACAAAATTCACGTAGAGTTTTTAAAACTGCTTACAAGTCTATTTAAAATTATATAATCATATAAAAAAATATTATTCAAATTCTCAATTAATTACTCAAATTAGGTGCACGTAATTTTGTTGTATCTTTAATCAACATGTGGGGAGTCTTTAAGATTGTCAACCGGTCCTTTTGAACAGCTAAAATATCTAACCAACCTGCAATTCAAGAAAACTGATTTCAGGAATTCTGCAACCTCATTATTGTAGATTAACTCCACAGGAATAAAATCCATCCAATTTATTTATAAGAATAATGTTATATATACACATTTTTTAGTATATAATTAGATATATAAATTTTATATTATCTTATAATTGAATGTTACTTTATATTTAATTTAAAATTATTTAGTTATATAATAATACATTATCTATATTCTGAATTGTGTATTTAAAAATTTGTACACATAATTTCATCATATTTATAGGCTTTAATGAGCTAGCTTCCTTAACAATTATAATGATCTCATACACTGCCGAACAGAATGTAATTGTGGAAAAAAACAGGCTTTAATGAGCTAGCTTCCTTAACAATTATAATGATCTCATACACTGCCGAACAGAATGTAATTGTGGAAAAAAACACAGGCACCTTCTGAAGCGATTACAGTAAAAGCTGCAGGTTGACCCCTGCTTCCAAATCGAAAGTGACTTCACAGCTTAAAATGTTCAAGTGCAGAGGTTCCGTTAAATCCTTCTGGCCTTGGATGGACATATTTCACTTTTAAATAATCATTTTCAGTTGTTTCCCTGTAAACTGGGGGATTCTCTTCTGAAAGCAGCTCTTTTATCGGACCGTACAATTTAGAATCCTTCCCTTGTGCTCTGAAGACACTTACCGCTGAGATTCTTGGGCCTACATCTTTCGCCAAAACCCTGTGGTATGCACTTTTGAACTTGTCATTGGATATTAGCTGTAGGAACACACAAGATAAGCAAAACCAATCACGCCTTAGTATAAATTAATTATGTTTAATTAATGCTAAGTTTGTTGACTTACCTGTAACATATCTCCGATGTTGACAATTAGAGCTCCAGGAATTGGGTCAACATCTACCCATTGATCCTGATAGAGGACTTGAAGGCCACCCGTTTGGTCTTGCAGAACAACGGTGATGAAGGCACTGTCAGTATGCTTGCTAAGCCCCAAAGTCAACTCTGGTTCCGGGCATGCTGGGTAGTAATGACCCACAAAAGTTAGTCCTCCTGCACAACCCATTTCATTCAAGTGGCTGGATTTCAGACCAAGAGCTTCCGAGATTAATCCAAACACAGTCACCCCGAACTTCCATATTTCATCACTATACTCCTTCATTACATCTCTGTAAGTTGGTAAAATATATATCCAGGAGAAAATTAAGTTTCAAATTCAGAGGAACAAAATAGTCCATTATTGGTGTTGTTGCATACCTGCAAACTTCAGGCAAGTCATCAAGATTAGGTGGGCGAGGAGCTATAACACAATATAATGAATCTCTCCAATTAGCTACCCGTACTCTATATAAATCAAAATTGCTGCGATAGATCGCTGTTCTTCTTTCATCACGAGAATAAAATTCTTTCTTTACGTCGCTATCTTGCTCATGAAACCTCCGTATGCCATCGATCATATCCTCCAATATGTTTAATGGAATCCCATGATTGACCACCTGCAAGAATCCCCACTTCTCACAAGCATTTCCAACTTTTCTGATTATCTCGCAGCGTAGACTCGGATCTTTGTCAATACCCTGAAAATCTATGGTAGGAATAGTAAATTGTAATCTCCTGAAATAGATTTTTCAGTGGACTCATGTTGCTCATCAATGAAAATCCGTGGAACTTTTGAAGCTCCAGAATCCACAATTCCTTTTACACCCGTTTTTGATTCAATAAAAGCCTTTAATTCACTTATTCGGTCATATGTAGAATCCCCTTCTGCCAGAAATTTGCCTGAGCTCGCCATTTTCTTTCTTATGCAAAAGGAAGTTGTATACTAGTCTTAAGCTGTGCTATAATAAAAGTTTTCAATGAACAAAATACAATATAATATTCAAGAAAAATTAACGAGAAAGCATGCTTGACGTTTACACTATCTTCAATCAACATGTCGGAGTCTTTAAAATTGCTTACATGTCCATTTCTACAATTAAAACTTTTAACCATCTGCAAATCAAGAAAATTTACTTTTATAGCGAGCTAGCCTCGTTAATCCTTATCCACAAGAAGAGAAGTCTTTTTATCTGGGCCTGAGCACATTTTCATTTTGTCATAAATAACAAGATAATATACGTTTTATTTTAAAAGGTAGGAACACAAAATCTGTTGTTATATCTGCAGAGAATTTGCAGTCTTTGACTAGAGGAATAACTATTAAAAATTTTAATAAACAAACAAATATTTTGTAAAAATCTTTTCTAATTAATTTATAAATATGTTATTTACACTTACAGGGTATTTACTAAATATACCTATAAAAGCAATTGAACGAGAAAGATTACGAAGTTGCTCCCAAAACGAGGTCTACATGGAACACAAAGGAGAAAAGAGATTAAAACCACGCTCAAAGGATACTGGAACTTTGAGGATGATATGTGTGATTTGTATGAAATTCACGGGAAGGAAGTGAAATTTATACATGCGGATAGGTTTTTTTTTATGTGCATATGCGCCGGCTTCTTTCTTGTTTATGCGCATATGCGCCGGCCTCTTTCTTCCATGAAGTTTCTTCCGTGAAAAGAATATACGCATAATGTGCGCCAGCCCTTTTTCTACCATGGCTCCTTCTTCCGTTTGAATATGTCCTCATTATTTTTATGTGAGACACTTTGTGTGTATATATACACTTGCTGGGTGCCACCCATGTGAGTTTTATTTTATCATATATATATATATATTTTAATTATGAATCGAGGTTGGATTTATCCAATTGGATAAATTCAATCAAACATTGTATTTTCTCCATACAATCTTAACAATTTAGGATTATTTCAATTTAGTCTATAAGTGTCATAAAATATACTTTCGGGTGTAAAGACTTTTCTAAGACTTGAAATCCTCAATTTAGAATCCAGATGACATCAGACTAAAAAAATCTGATACTTTCAAAGTTCAATCAACTTCTTTTTATATGTGACTTATAAATTCTTTATTAAGTTAGTAGTGACTAGATTCATATCGAATTCTTGATCCAGCATCTATCTGAACACAGACCAAAATTGGCTTTTAGCAAAACATCATAACCACTCAATTAGTGGAGTGTCAGTACATGACTTCTAACCTGTCAGTGATACGATTACTTATATAATTTGATATTTTCGTCATATGATATTTCTTCAAAGTTGAAGTATAGATAAAGTTTCTCTCTCGAGGATTATTGAGTTACAAAAACTAACTTTTGTCAGTCATGAAAAAAAAATCAAATTGAGCATCAACTCAATTCTACTATTGCCATAGGTTTAATTGATTGTTGCCACTTGTGGAGGGGCCTAACTAAGATATTAGCCTAAGTGATAAATCCTCCATTGATCCATCATAACCTAAGTACAGATTTTGATATGACAAATCACCATCTTTTTGAGAATGCTTTGATCGGATTATATTATGCTGGTGTCAAACCATGTTGATCTTTTGCACAAGAAAGTCCAATGATCTTAAGTCTAATGATTACATGTACTTTTTTCACTAAGAGGATATATTCTATAAACATTGGAGCAACCATCATATGAAATCCTCTTAGTGGGTCGGTCTGGTAAACATATCTTCAACATGCATTTATGTATTATACCAAGTTGTTAATAAATAACTTTAACCTGTGTGAACTATCATCCTCTTTTGATGAGGTCATTCAACACTATGAATAACTTTATCATTATTACCCATGAGTTTTTCATGGTAATATCAAAATTTACGAACGTTTAAAAAAAACAACTACTTATTGTGCTTACAGGGTTCTCACGATCAAGTATCGAACACTGATCCCCTCATCACAATTCAACTATTTTAAAAATATTTATCTGAACATATATTAATATACTCTATGGACAAAGAATACCACAAAAATTATAAATATAATCTTTATTAATAAACTTTTGTCGTTATGGGGATTGGCTTTAAGGCACCAACCCCAATAATATCCAGATCTAATTTTTTTTTCTAGTTTCAAAAACATATATTCAAGTTCAGCAATTCAACATCATCATCCATGAGTGCCAATTCTTCTTTTGCCAAACATGTTTTCTTTATTGCCTCATTAGATTTCAAATGCAATCATAATTGTTAATCAACTATTTTTAAACAAGATCATTGACTTCAAATTTGGTTGTCTCGAGACTGCAATAAAAAGTTTTGGATATGCTTGCCAAATGATATTTTACAACCAATGCCATTCATTGATCTCAACTCTATGGTGCTTTTAATTGCATGCATCAAAAACTAATTCAATCAATTAATGGTTTTTTATTTGAGATGACTACTTCATGGGGCTAACTATCTTTATCTAAGCCAAAATGACATGATGTTCATGATGTAGTGCTTTATGCAAAAGAATGAGATGAGTATAGAGTTTATCATTGTATTGTGGTCTTGAATGATGAATTTGAATCAATCAAATCATTTTTGCTACGTAGGGATACTTTTTTCGATCTTGACACAATGCTATAGAATTATGTGTTGAGGAGACTCGATTAGGTACCGTAAAGTCTCGACAATCTTTACTATCCATTGATATTATTTTGGCTACTCTTGCCTCCTCTTCATTGCCGCATAAAGTGACTTGTCGATATTCTCACAAACTTGGTCATGTCATCTTTGAATGTTTTAAGTTGTAATCCAAGTACGGTGTGGGACGATAAAGTCAATCCAAGTGTAAATCTGGTAAGGATTTTGTTTATAACACACTTTTTGCTACCATAAATGTTTGTTTTCTAGTCTTTACATTAGATGAGCTTCTTAGTCAAGTAGACCTCGATACTTTGAAACAAGCTATAACACAATCGATCACTTGTACCTCCACTTCTTCTGTTTTATTTGTCATTCCAAGTAAATCCTTTTCTTGGTACTTTAACTTTACATGCTACAATCATACGACTACTGATTTTTACATGTTTACATCTAAAAAGGTTATGTCTAATTCTCTTATTATTCATACTCTTGAGAATTATTGTCTATCTAATACATTTCTTTTTCCTAAATTCTTAGTAAATCTTGGGCAATTATGTGATCTTAAACTTGATATACATTTTTCTCATCATGGTTATTATATGCAGATCCGTGGATGAGATAAATCTTTAGGAGCAGGCATAAAGTTGATAGTCTATTCGAACTAATGTTTCTTTAACTACCTTCCCAAATTACATTATTCATCCCATTCTGTCAAAGTGTGTTGTCTTTGTGTCTTTTTCTACTTGTCATTCTTGTCTTGATCATGCTTCCTCTTCTTATTTGAAGTATTTATGTTCTAGTGGTTATTTAAGAAATGTTATGATGGTTTTGATTGTGTATCTTGTGAACTTGGCAAATATTATTTTTTATCCTTTAACAATAATAGCTTTATTTCTTTTACTAATTTTGTAATTTTCATTGATAATTATTCTCATTTCACTTGGATAAATTATATGAAAAATCACTCTCATTTACCATAGGTTTATGTGACCTTTGCTGCTTATTGAACTAATAATGTCATTGAGTACACAAATGTTAAACTTTTTAACCTTCTTTCCCAACATGTACAAGTGTTCATCGATCTTATCCTAGTATCTCTCAACAAATCAGCCATGCAGAATATAAAAATTGATATTTATCTCATGCCCTGAACAATTTGGGGGAGAAGTAGCTCTCATTATTATCTACACAATCAATTATATTCTTGTTATAGTAACTGATAACCAAAGTTCCAATAAACGTTTATATGGTAAACTCCCTAATTACAATACTTTTTGAGTCTTTAGATTTGTTTGTTTTGTTTTTCTACATCCATATGAGCGGTCTAAACTAAAAAATAGTATATTCTCAGTATATTCTAACATGTGGAATCCCTGGTTGAATGTTGCTTGAGCTTGTGATCACCATTTGCTTTCTCATGCATATAGAAGTTGTATACTACTAATAAGCTGTAGTATAACAAAATTTTTCAATGAGCCAAAAACAATAATAATATACAAATCTAAACAAGAAGGCATACAACACAATTGTTTGATTCCTTTGATGTTTACACTATCTTTAATCAACATGTAGGTGTTAGAAATTTTCTGATGTAGGCTAACAATAATTATATTTTTGGTTTAATAAAATCAGATAATTGAATAGTTCAATGTCAGGTTACAGATGAGCTTAAGTGATCAATAAAGATAAACTTAATATATTTCAAGTGTATGATCTGGGTGGATAATATAAATGTAGATCTTGCGGTTTATTGAATCTTGATGGGGGGTCAATTAACCTACTATTTATAAACACCTTTTCTGTGCTATGATACCCATTCTTGAGTTGATCCCATGCCTCTTTCGACTTTGTTGCTATTGAAATTCGAAGGAAAATTGCATCATCTATAACTTGTCGAATAAAAAAGAGAGCCTTGACGTCTTTCTTCTAAACATCTCTTAAAGTGTTAGCTGCCACACCTTCTTCAGAATAACCTCTCTCTACAAATTCCTACAGATCTTGGGAAATGAAAAGAGTCTTCATCTTTATACTCTAGACCTCACAGTTGGTGCCTTAAAAAACTGGAATTGCAAGTTGAGAAATACTCAAACCATTTGAATTGTTTGCCAATGTTCAGAGACCTGAACCTTGCTTTGAAACCAGATGTTAACTGAGACAGAGGTTTGAAACAAAGTGATTGAAGAAATAACTCTAAGAGGAATTTACTCATATAACTGAAAGACACCCTAGAGTAGGAAACTTGTATGCATTTTTTGTTCATTTAAGAAACTCTTAAATATAAAAACTCAACAAATAGCAAATGTTTAGGAATCATTATCTCATGACTAACTGATATCAATAACAAACCATAAAAATAAGACTTTTTAATGATAACTCTTGACTGACCCAAATACCATGTGTACGACATGATATAGACTGATATATGGAAAAATAAAACAAAATAACAAGACTTATACCAGATTTTTGCTTTAATCACTTACAGATCTATCATAGCAATTTTGATTTATATAGAGCATCGATAATTTGCAGGTATGAAATAACACCAATATTGGATTATTTTGTTCTTCTATAGAGGGCTAGGAAGCACAATGCATTTCTGCATTTCTGAAATGCCCTGAAATTGGTACACAACTTTTTGGGGGCGTTTTAGAAATATAAATAAATTCTTAAGGCATTTTAGGAAAATAACTTATTTTTTAATCGATTTCCGTTTTACTCTCCTTCCACAATGTCAAACCTTAACTCTGATTTTGTCTCATCTCCTTTCCAGCATATGAAGCTTCTCTTCTGTTTGGCATGTTAACACTTATTTTCTCTCCATCACCAGCTTCTCCAATTGTGAACGAATGCCCAAAAAATCGGCTTTTTGAAGTTTGATAGACATTGTTTTATAGAAAAAACTTTCAGTGTTTCCCTTTTCGCGTTTGCATGTTTCTATGTTTCTGTATCTATGCTACATAGGTACTGGAGCTTTAGCCTGATATATATTTGAACAACTTGCAGAGATATACTGATCGAGTACTGTGATGAAATCTGGAAGGTCGGGGGGACTGTGTTTGGATTAATATCGGAAGCTCTTGGTCTGAAATCCAACCACCTGAATGAAATGGGTTGCACCGGAGGACTAAATTTTGTGGGTCATTACTACCCAGCATGCCCAGAACCAGAACTGACTTTGGGCCTTAGCAAGCATACTGACAGTGGCTTCATCACAGTTGTTTTGCAAGACCAAACGAGTGGCCTGCAAGTCCTCCATCAGGATCAATGGGTAGATGTTAACCCAATCCCTGGAGCTCTATTTTTCAACATCGGAGATATGTTACAGGCAAGTCAACCGACTTACCATTAATTAAACATAATTTATTTACACGAAGGCCTGATTGGTTTTGTCTTCTCTGTTCCTACAGCTGAGAGCCAATGACAAGTTCAAAAGTGTACACCACATGGATTTGGCGAAAAATGTAGGCCCAAGAATCACGGTGGCATGTGTCTTCAGAGCACAAGGGAGGGATTCTAAATTGTACGGTCCAATAAAAGAGCTGCTTTCCAAAGAGAATCCCCCCGTTTACGGGGAAACAATTGAAAATGATTATTTAAAAGTCAAACATGTCCATCCAAAGCCAGAAGGATTTGAAGGAACCTCTGCACTTGAACGTTTTAAGCGCTAAAGTCACTTTCGATTTGGAAGCAAGGGGTCAACCTTCAGCTTCTGATGTTATAGCTTCATAAGGTGCCCGTGTTTTGGTTCCGCAACTCCGTTGTGGGGTGAGTGAACATGATGTATGATGAATAATCCCCTCATTGAGTTCGAATCTCTTGAAATTTCCTGAGACAAATTCTAATTCATTGTCGGATCTAATTTGCTTAACCCATTTTCCGAATTCGATTTTCATTAGTTTGACAACATGATCGAATTCTAGCTGAAGGAAAGTGTCATAGTCTTCAATGTGAAAAATCAACTTGCAAAAGTAATTCTGCCGCGCATACCCTTCTCAAGTGATCTTGAATGAACTGATAGAGAACCCTTTTAGACTACACGATCCAATCACCATCTTTCTAGCAAGGTCCTGAATCAAACATTCATTTTGTAGAAAGAGAACAGAACAATTCAGATCTTATGTCAGTTTGCTTATTGATATCAGATTGCAATTAAATTCAGGCAAACGTAATGCACGTTTTAAAGAAATAAAGTCATTTAATTTGACATCTCCAATAATTGTTGCTTTTGCCTTTTCTCCATTAGGCAAAGATATATTGATTGGTTTGGAAAGTTTGGTAGTTTCCCTCAGTATTATTGCATCTGAGATGATGTGGTCAGATATCTAAGGGTCAAGATATGGTTTTAACATAACCAATACAGTTGATGTTGGTCTAATTTTCCCTTGCCTAGATTGCCAACAACGGGTTATATTTCTCGTGCAAAGCCAGCTTGTGCAGTATTTGGTTGAGCAACATCCACGGCTGCAATGTGTGCTGAGTGCTTGGTCTTTCTCTTTCCTTGCCAATTTGAACAATATTTCAAAGCAATTTTCTTTGATGTCAGACGAAGACAAAAGTCTAAGATGAAGTCTGAGACTCTGTCTCTGATGAGGGAGGGAAGAAGGAGGAGAGCCAAGGGAGAAGAAGGAGGGAAGGTCAGCCGACAGCCATGAAGAAATCAGTCGTCAGAGAGAAAACCTTAGGAGAGAATTTGCCACTTTTCAAACTTGGGATAGGGGTTAAATGTTAGCTTTCAAATTGAGGGGGGGGAGGGGGGAAATGTAATCAAACTTTAGTTTTTTAACTTTTTTTTTGGTTAAATAACGATTTTGGATGAGTATTTAAGTTTTTGAAAGTTAGAGGGTGAGACTTCGGGTATTCACTATACCTCAAATCGGAAGAAGTCTTTTGGCTTTTTAATAATTAATAGAATAATTCAAATAGTTAAAACTGTGAACATCAAATTATCTAGACATAAATGATAATAAAAAAGTTGATATTAAAATTTAAGTTTTGAAAATTTATAAAACTCAATTTTCGAATACCTTCCTGGAGCTCTGATTGTCAAACATTTGAGATATGTTACTGGCAAGTCTTAGCATTATTTGCGAAACTCCATTACAGTAACCATTACTTTATATTTCATTCATGATATTAAAATCTCTCAATTTCTTTCACACAAGCTCAAATACATGGTTGTCTGATATAGAAAATGGAATCAAGGAAATTCGATTCATCCAAAGCAAGTCATGTTTATATCTCATGCGTCTAGTGATAGCACTATGGTGCCTTCATGTGCATCTATGAAGAGGAAAGCAATACAAATTGAAGCACCTCAACTAGGTGCAAGTGGTGCAGTAGAACATGTTGAGATTAATATTGCATTTGACAAAATTTTTTGTGCTTTGCATGATGAAGTTGAAGTACATGAGCTATTTTCTCCTAGCCAATCAAAATATCTTCATTATTTTATGTATTCCCTCTAAGTTCGATTAATATAAAAATAAATTTATAAATCATATTTGAATTAGAAATTCTTAATTATCTTATTTGAATGTAATTTCTTTTTCAATTCCAATAAATATAAAACACCATCGAGAGAGGGAGAAAAGACAAAAAAAGGGTACAACAGTACATTGTATCTTGTATACATTCTTTTTAGGATATACTTTATAATATCAACTAATACCTACAATGTGGATGTAAGTTTTTTTATCATTAGACTAAATTACTTTGAAAATCTTGTGTCTCATTTTCTTTTTTCATTCATATATTCGTATATATTGTAGTAGAAACCAAAATCTTATAAGATCTTAATTGCTATTATCATCGTCTGACTTGTATAAGACTATGAATTGCATACTTTAATTGGTTCAGGAGATCTCATCAACATTCTTAAACCAATGTTTTGACACATATATCCTTATTAGGCATAACATAGATTATATATATTTTTAATGATTTAACCTGTTTTAAATTATCCAACTTGTAAAAGGTAAAACAAAGAATTTAAAATTGAAGATAGTTATCTTATCATATTTTGTTATGATATTTCAACTTTTATTATAAAACACTTAAGACAATACTAAGATAAAAAATATATATAATGTTTTGTCAAAAGCAGTATTGTCAAAATTGGATCGGATCATCGGTTTACCCAATTTAATCATAAATAAGTTATTAATTCAATCTGATTTTTATGCGATTGTTAACCAAATGTTAATCTGGACAAACTTAGTAAAAACCTGTGAACCAAAAAAAGAAAAAGCAGTAAACCAGTTTAACTAGGTTCACACTGTATACAATTTAACTAAATATATAAATTTTAAAAAATTAAAAGTTTAAAGTTTAAACCTAAATTAAAAGAATCCAAAATTCTACCATTCTCTAACTCAACCCTAGATAAACTCTTCTGTCTTCTCGCCTCTTAATCTGAAATTGCAAAGCTCAACACCAACCAACCCTATTCTTACTGTGAGGCTCGTCAATCATGTCCATCCAAAGCCAGAAGGACTTAAAGGAACCTCTGCACTTGAACATTTTAAGCTGTGAAGTCACCTTCGATTTGGAAGCGGTGGGTCAACCCGCAGCTTGAAGCTTCTCTTGTTATTGCGGCAAAAAGTCTTATTTAAGAAGTTATAAATCTATAATATACTTGTTCTGAAATTATAAGTAAAGGTCCTACAAAGAGTTTAGAGATTCTTTAAGAAGTTAGAATTTTATATATGAAATATGGAATGTTGAAAGAAGTAGCATTTTATTGTTATAAAAATACGGATTTTGTCTAGTTCTTCCAAGTATTAAGAAACATTAAAAAAGCCTTTTATCTATAATGGGTGAATGAAAAACAATGTATATTTTATTAACCCCAAGAAGTACACACTGCTTGATATAGAACTAATCAGTAGCATTAAGAGGGCTACCTTCTAGATCAAATGCAACCAATTTGTGGCTTTTGAGACAAGGTCATATTAGCCATAACAATATACAAAGGCTCACGAAAGATAGACCTCTAAGTTTCTTAGAATTAAATCTTTTACCACCAACGTGAATCTTGTTTGCACGGGAAATGACAAAAAAAAAAAAAAAAAAACCCTTTTATGATCAAGGGGTCTTTGGAAGGATAACTAGATTTGGTGCGTAATGATGCTTATGGTCTCATGAATGTCAAGACACAAGCTGGTTATAAGTATTCTATCACTTTCATTGGCATTTACTTTGGATTTGTTAAATTTGTATACCTAATATGTCATAAAAGCGAAACCTTGGATAAGTTTCGAGTAGAATTGGAAAACCAATTGGGTAGATATCTATAAAATCACTTCGATCGTTAAGATATAGGTAGTGAATACCTATCTGATGTATTTTCAGAGAATTTGGTGGACCATAGGGTAATGTTCTAGTTGACTGCAACAAAAACTCTACAACAGAATAATGTAACAAAAAGAAGGAATGAAACCGTGGTGGAAATGACAGAATTCATAATGAGTTATTAAACCTTTTTAGGGATATGCTCTCACAATAATATATTATATCATGAATGATGTCCCATCTAATCAGTTTTTAAGACTTTATATGAATTATGGGAGGGCAACAAACCACCTCTAAATCACATAAGGATTTGGGGGTCCTACTCCCGTGCTTAACAAGGAAGTTGATCCACATACGAAATTATACTTGCTTGTGGTATATCCTAAAGGGACTATAGGGGGGATATTTCTACAATCCAAAGGATGAAAAGGTCTTGATTTCCACTAATGCAACCTTTCTTGAGTATATTTACATGGATGACTTTAAACCTCGAAGTAAAGTGGTGCTCGAGAGGAAATGTCAATCGAAGGAATCAGTTAACTTAATCCAGAAATTGTAAAGAATTTAATAATTTCTGGATTAAGTTGAGGAAATGATTTCTTGAGTAAACTGATTTCTGAAGCTCTGTGGCTTCACCTCAATTACCCGAACGACATGGGTTGTGCAGAGACCATCTTCGTACCCTGCCATTACTATCCGGCCTGCCCTGAACCCGAATTGGCGATGGGCACAGCCGCACATGCTGACTGTGGCTTTCTCACTGTGCTTCTACATAACCAAATCGGTGGCCTTCAAGTCCTCTATGAAAATCAATGGATGGACGTTGCCCCAACTCCCGAAGCTCTTGTCGCGAACATAGGAGATTTAGTTCAGATTAAGTCCATCTCATTATGTATGAACTAGGTTGGCTAAAAAATGAAAGGAAAAAGTTATTAATTTTAAGTTTTTTTTTTTAATCATAATATGATAAAATAATTATCTTTTGACATTAGCATACTTAACTTTAATTCAACTGAAATTTCAATTAATTTAAGTAAATTAGATGCTAATCTACTTAAAAAAATGAAATTTTCAAGACATTATAATTTATCTAATTGGATATAATTAAATTAAAAACCTTATTATCTATCTAATTTACTTGAAATATAATAATTAAAATTGAGTTTCAGTGCCACTCTAAATCAATGGAATTGGGCAATTGGGTTTTATAGAGTCCAAATCGAATGGTTCAATTGGTTTTAGTATTCGTATTGGAACATAATCAGCTCTTCTACCAGTGTCCATAACATTTAGGGTGTGTAAAAATCAGAGTGGAAGTGGAAACATTCAGAATCAGCTTCAATCAAATTGATTTCGGTTTGGGTTTTGAAGTAGTGGAATCATCGTTGTGTGGGTAGGTTGTTCCATCACTTTAAGGAATTGAAACTGACCTGAGAATTAATCGGATCCAAAACCAAAACCAAACCAAAACCGGTTAATAATATTAATATTAATCAAGGTGTTTTTTTGCTGCCTTTTCTGATTCCTCCACTGTCGACTTTCATTTCCTATGTCACATCCTCAAGGTGCTTTTTTCAAATTATATTAATATTAATATTAATCATAGTGGATCTTAGGCTCCATTACTTTCTATTTAAAGTGTTACGGAAGTGGCCGGTTAATAATATTAATTAGGCCAAACGACTATTTCCCACCCAAGGTTTAGCGTTTTCTCAAATGTCCCCCTTTTAACTATGAAAACACCAAACACCCACCCATGACCGGTTAGATTTAATAAAACCCTAACGGTGGTAAGGGTAAAATCGTCATTTTCGCTATAATATTAAAAATAAACTAAAATAGAAATAATTTTGCCCCCCTAAACTTTAAAAACTAACATTTTTCCCTAGCCTAAGTTTTAAAAAACTGCAGTTTCACCCTAGGGTTTGGTTTTGAAATCTCCGGCGACCTCTTCGGCTCCGTTGCCGACGGCCTCTCCCTCCTGAAGCAACCTCTCCTTTTGGCGATCTCTTTCCTCCCATTTGGAGGTCCGATCGGCGCCCGGAGACGCCGTGGGAGACGAAGAATTCGTCTCTGGGTGCCGATCGGACCTCCGAATGGGAGGAAAGAGATCGCCGGAAGGAGAGGTTGCTTCGGGAGGGAGAGGCCGTCGGCAACGGAGCCGGAGAGGTCGTCGGAGATTTCAAAACCAAACCCTAGGGTGAAACTGCGGTTTTTTAAAACTTAGGCTGGGGAAAAATGTTAGTTTTTAAAGTTTAGGGGGGCAAAAAGAAATAAAATTTTTAGGCGTTAGGGTTCTGTTAAATCTAACCGGTCATGGGTGGGTGTTTAGTGTTTCCATAGTTAAAGGGGGGACATTTGAGAAAACGCTAAACCTTGGGTGGGAAATAGTCGTTTGGCCTATTAATTAATCGGATCCACTGTGTCACCTTGAGGATGTCGTCAATGGAGACATTACTAATATTAAAAAACAATGGCGCAATATGATTAAAATTAATCATATTAACAATATTAATTCTCAGGCTCCATTACTCTTATAGTGGATCCGATTAATAATATTAATATTAATATTTTTTACAGTTTAAACGACATCCTCAAGTTGTTTTTTTATTTTTTCAAATTATATTAAAAAAATTCTATAATCATAGTGGATCTTAGGCTCCATTATTAGATCTGCAATGCCAATACCATAGTTCATCTTGTGCAAAATTATAAATTGTGTACATTAGTTAATAATGAAAATTTTCATTAAAATGCCCAAAATTCTTGTTGTTAACGGAGACAAGTTAAGGGATCATTTGTTTATTGATTTTTTCAGTTTACTTGAAAATTGTATGAAAGATGCAATGAGTCCTATAATTTGAGATTTTTTGGTCACTCAAATTTCATGTGCATTAGATGGAAGTAGTTCATGACATTGCAAAAGGTGAAAAGTGCTCTCTCTTTTTTATTTTTAAATTAAATTTCGTGTGAAACATATTTGTATATGAAAAATCTTTGGTTTTGTTATGGGATTATGCATTGTGATGGATTAAATTTGATTTCAAGATATTTTGATGGTTCAATCCATGCCATTTTCGAGGTTTTATTTTTTTCCTTTCTCATAAATTTCTACTATTCTGTGAACGATGTTAGAAAGAAACCAGAACCAACTAAATAGGTTACGAGTAAAAACTTGTCCTCATAGGTTTCTAATTAGAACCTATCCTCACTAAATTTTGTTCTTAAATCTTAGGAATCATTTAGATCCAGTTTTGAGTCTAATTCTCATTTTCTTAACATGGTTATTTATATTAGGGTTGTTTCTTTTATGTATTCACATTTATTTAGAATTTCATTAAAAGGATGTGATCAGTAGACACAAGTAGAGAGATCCCTGATATTATATTTTGCTCTTAAACTTGGATTATTTCCGTTGCATGATTCATGGGATTCCACACAAATACACACCAACTGCAATTTTCATATATGGAGGTTACGGTTGTCTCTCCTTAATTAGGAACCAGTTTGGACAATTTTACTATTTATCTTCTGCCAATAAAAATGGATTATTTCCATGTACTATATAATTCCACCTAAGTATTTTTGTTTTTTGTTTTTTTTTTTATGTTTTTCTGATTTCTGCAGCTCATTACCAACGACAACTCAAGGGCCCAAGAATCTCATTAGCAAGTATTTTCAGAACAAGTTCTTTGCCGGAGTATAACTGGAGGCTGTATGGTCCAATTAAGGAGTTGGTATAGGAAGAAAACCCACCACTCTATCGCCAAATTACCATAACAGAAATGATCGCTCAGTTTCGCTCAAAAAGAACCGCAGGAGTGTCTGCATTGGCACCTTTTATACTCTGATGTCTGCCGTCGTTACTTGTGGCTTCTTGGAGCTGGAGTTGCACCTTCTTACTTCTTAAAATAAGGCCAACTATATTTGGGGTTGTTAGGAACTCAAGTTTGAAGATGTCTTTGCTTATGTCGATGCTTGTGTGGTTTGAGAATAAGCCCGTGCTTATGCTGGATTTGTGGATGCTAGAAACCTGTGTTTGAGGATATCTGTCTTGGATTGATGAAAAATTCTCTGGTTATTCTCAATTCAATAAAATAATCATAAAGGATTTGCGTATGAATGAATTTTTTTGAGAACCTTGTTTGTAAGTTGGAAATAAGGGCTAAAATTGCATGTCTTTCTGTAGTTAGCTGAATAGACTTGAGTTTTGAACGCCAGTCTTCTGTATTAAGAAGTTTAATAATCTTGACGCATAAAGGAAAATCAAATTCCTTCTTGAAAATGTTGTTGGTTTTCGACAGCAACACCTGACTAGTCCCTATTTTATGCTTATATTACAATGAAATGAATTTAAACACTCTTGAATTATCTCATTTTCTGGATTTTGTCATTTAAATTTATCACAAATGTTTCTAATGCTTCTTACAAAAAGATTCAGGTTATTTCAAACAATAAGTTTTGAAGTGTTGTCAGGGTTGCTTGAGGTACAAACAATCATGTCCTTTGTGTGTCAAAAACTGCTAATTCAGAGGATACAAGGATTTTTTTTTAATCTTTAATAGTTTTAAAGATAAAACTTTCTCTTATGCATTAACACCTAACCCATTTTTCAACCGATATGGAATAACCCAAAAATCTTCCCTCACATCACGTCATCGGTTTGACAACTCTCACAACCATTCATTCAAAAGAGTAACGAGCTTTATTTGAATATTCAGGTTAACTGATCATTACTGTTTCTAAAAGATGAAACTTTTCTTCACCCTTATATATTAATACTTATTCTTTTTCCCAATCGATGTGAGACAACCTAACAATCTCTCTTTCCCTCACACATTGAACCATTAGTTTAATACATTTTACAACCAGCCATTTGGAGGAGCAATGTGTTACTGGTTAGTCGACCTTCATATTAACTAGCTACTCCTGTGGACTCTTGGGGTGATTGTTGTAACCGGCTTTTTCACCACTGGTAGCTACAATTGGGCATCTCTCACCCCAAAAGCTAGCTCAACGGTGAAGTTTTTCTCCATGCTTATACACTAGCTGCTATCCCTTATCCCAACCAATAAATGTCAACCCAACAAGTTACAAAATATTTACCAAAGCTAATTTATTAACTGTTGTGCTTTCAGCGAGTAGATACAATAGAAGTAAAATGAAAAATGATTTTTTATTTTTAATTGAGCAAGTATGGTTGTTTTTCCTTTCAACATGTATGAAATTGTTTTGCAGAGACAGTTCAGTGGCGTAGATAGAAAATGTTTCCAGGCTAAGGAAAACTCTATTTGAACTGTTATCGATGGCTTTAGTGCTGAAACCTGAACATTTAAAAGAGATGGGGTGCACTGAAGGATTTAGCATCGCTTGCCACTACTGTGCATCGTGCCCCAAGGCAGAGCTTACCTTGGGAGCTACTAAACACTCTGATCCTTCTATCCTGACCAAATCGTTGGTCTTCAAGTCTTCCATGAAAATCAGTGGGTCGATGTTGAAGCCATCGCTGGAGGTTTGGTGGTAAATATAGGGAACTTTCTCCAGGTTATATCGAACAAAAACTTTAGAAGTGTTGACCACAGAGTCGTCGGCAATGGATTTGTTCCGAAGATTTTTGTAGCATGCTTTTTCACTGGACATGCTACTGGAACCCTAAAGCTCTAAGGACCAATTAAAGAATTGACATCAGAAGAAAATCCACCTGTTTACAGGGATTTTCTTATTTCTGAATATTTGAACTCATATTTTGCTGGGGCAGTTGGTGATAAGTCATTGCTTTATCAGTTCAAGCTGTGAAGATGGAGAACACTTGAATAAAGTTTGCAACTTTTATACAAACAATTAAATGTATTGAGGACTGCTATTCTCAAGTGTTTCAAAGCAGAGTTAAATATTTCAACAATTTGTGAGTTTTTAATTCCTTCTTGCAGCAGCCCTTTTGTTAACAACAGGAGCATCGGGTACTCTTGATCTTGGTTCGTCTTGATGCTTCCAAATACAAATTAAGATTTGATATCCTTCCTGCAACTATCTTCTATCAGAAAACACATTCAATTCATTTTATCTTCTCCATAAGACGCAGAAAAGTGAAAGTTTTGGTTGAGACAACACATCTACTTGTCAGTTAATCTTAACTTGGAACCAATAGAGGTACATATGGCTTAAAAAGGCACTTGCAATGAATCACATCGTAAAACATATGTCATATATAATAGAATATTGAAGTAGTTTTTGCCGGGATATAGTTACACGCATTAGTGGGTCAAGGTAGGCCCAAGGCCTGTGCATAGTTGAGGGCTTTCAAGCCGGGCCAACTTGGGAAAATCATTTTCAAATGATATACAATTTTTTTCTATTACTAATTGCCCTGTTTAATTAAAAAAAAAATTTTATTTTATCGGTGGTATCGTAATAGACTTGTTTTCTCTAATTGTGTCTTCTTGAGTTTCTGATACTTGAGCCAAAACAACTATTTTTCATATGCTCAATCACTAAGAAGAACTAAATAACTCGCATGAGTGGTCATCTAACATTGTCTCTCACACTTTTTCTATAGATGCTATTACCACTATTTTGTTAATGTCTATTAATAACTTAGTTTCTATTTTGCTTTTAAAATTTTGTTAATTATTAATTTTTTTAAAAATATTTTGATAATAAAAACATTTAATATGTTATAAATGAAACATGTATTTAAATGATTGGAACAACTTTACTTTTGTAGAATCAATTAATCAAAAAGGAGTGTAATGTAAACACTATAACAAAGACTGTCCATGGTCTTTATTACAGTGTTTATATTATACAAATTCTTGATCAATTAAGTTTACAAAAGCTAAGTTGTCTCAATCACTTGCACATTTTATCTATTTAGAGCTTATTAAGTTTTTTTATTGTTTATGTAAAAAAAGGTTTTTTCAGTATGAAATTAAAGAAAAATAATAATTAATAAAATTATGAAAACCAAAAAGAAATTTTGTTGTTAGCAAATATTAAGGGAATTGTGGTAGTAATAAGTATAACAAAAATTACAAGTAATATTGTCTGAAAGTCAAATGTATGAGTTAATCGATTCTTCCTGTTGACAGAACGTATGAAGGAAAACCAAACTCGTTGAAGAAACGAAAGCAGAGAAGAATAATTCGGACGGCTTCTCGTCAAAGATCGCCGACGAGGAGAAGACGGAGAGACAAGGAGACGAGAAGACGACTTCTCCTTGCTTCCGTTTCTTCGGCTATCTTCGACGAGAAGACGAGGAGACGGATGGCCTACAGCCTCTCCCGAGCATTCTAGTGTCATTCTCCTGATGATCGACCAGAAGCTGTCGTTTGCTGTTGTTCATTATTGGTGGACTCGGGTTGGTTGGCTGACTAGTGGTGATAGCATTCTACTTTTTCTGTTTCAATGGTCTAAAAATCTTAAAAGATTGTTACTGTTCATGTTGCGATGGAGAGAGCGGTGACTTTATTGTCTCAGGTGATGGCAAAATTCCTTTAAAAAAATAGTTATTTTTTAAATTTTAAGTAAAAAAAATTTATTTTTAAATTTAGAGAAAAAATTATGAATTTTTATTTTTTAAATATTTTTAGTTAAATAATAATTTATTTTTAATTATAACAATAAATTTTAATAAAAAATATATATTTAAATTTTCAAAAATTAACTGCATAAATCCGGATTTGCATTAAACCAGGGGTGGAAATAAGTTTTGGCCTAATTATAATTAGAATCTGGTTTCGGTTGTGCTTCCGTGTCATGCCAATGACTCATTGACCAATAGACTGCCCAATTGAATGTTAAGTATGGAAGGGAAGCAAGTGAAAGAGGAGATCTAAATTTAATTATTTAAATGCAAGTGAATGGTAGATATTAAGGCAATTATAACATATTTTAAACATTGATTATTAATTAATTCACTGCATTTAAAAAATCAAAGTTTTTGTTTGTAGGTTTGTTGGCATAGCAGGTGGGAGTCGTTGAAAAATCGCGCCATTAATTAAAGTAATAAACAGGCGATGTTATCTCGGTCCTTGTTGGCTACGGAGCTCAACTTTGTCTTCTTTCTTTGTTCAAAGAATCCGCCGATAATAAAATTTCCCCATGCATGTCACAGGCACATGGGAACGTAGGGATACAATGTATACTACTAATTAATTGTTGGGCTCTCATTTCTATGACTTTTTATTACAAAAGTCCATTAACTGACCATTATGTCTGGGTCAAAGGACTAGTTTTCACTCAATGTTTAGTTTATTAATAAAATCTTATTTATTAATTTTGGGTATTATCGAAAAAATCTTTCAGTAATATTTAAAATTAGGGTTTTATTTTTTTTATTTGTTATAGTTATCCATTATCTTTTAGAAAATTGTAATTACATTTGCACAACTGCATTCTTTCTTTCCAACCATTTATTTTGACACTTTAATATTCATCTTGTTGACACACTCTCTCTTATCGGTAATATTTCTGATGTGTTTATTAAGGTTTTCTGGCCAGTGAATCACACGTCTATGAAACACACTTTGTCACGATCCACCAAACTGAAAATTACCTACCACATAACTACTTGACTCTCTTTGTGAGATTGTTCTTGAGAAGAGCCCTTTTTGGCACAATAGGTTGCCAAATTTGTGATTTGATTTTTACAATTATTGATTAAAAAAATTTGTTATAAAATGAGAGTGAAAATGGTGATGGATGTGAAGGTTGAGCAGCTAAAGAGAGTCTTACTTAACCATTATAAAAGTGTCTTTAAACCCGGCCAGATTTTGCCCATAAATTCCATCTCTAATTCCTCACATTGCTACGTGCTTAGCTAACACATTTCATTCAAGCTTACATGAATAATAACATCACTATTATGTAATTATGTTCAGCTTCCATTTGTCGGTATTGGGTTAATTCATTTTGTTTCTGAGTTATGTTTCGTTTGTGAGTAATATTTATCACTTACCAAGGGTTTAGTTTGAGTGACTATCACCGCTTGGAGCCGCCGAGGGAGGGCGATGATATTTGGCTGTGTGGTGGATCTGTCAAGTCACCCAACTAAAAGGGTCATTCTGTGAGAGCGTGACAATAACATCACGGGAGCATGAGTGCTCAAAATTTATTCAATGTTTTAGAACATCAAAGAATTTATTGAATGAATTGTTGGAGTGCAAACCATTAATCAATTCGCTTAATGGTCTTCCGTGCTTCTAAATCTCATAGAGGTTTGTCTCAACTTGTTTAAGCAGTACTCGTTCTCAATAAAAAAAACCATAATATACACATCAAAAATATCACCAGGGAGGGTGAGAGTGTTGACAAGATGAAAATTACTATGTAAATAAATCATTGAGAATAACAATTGCTAAAAATAGATAACACAGTTGTGGGGTTATAACTATAATTTTCTGAAAGATAATGAGATGATTATAATGAGTAAAAAAGTAAAACTCTAATAGTGAAGGGAAAATGTAAGTTTTCAAAACTAAGTTAAGAGAAATTATCAATTTTCAAAATTAGGATGAAAAAATTAAATAAAATTTTAATTTTTTAATATTACTAGTTAAATAATATTTATAACCTTAACTAATCGATTTTGCTAATGGTAACAGTTGATAATAGTTATTTAAAATTTTCAAAATTAATAGGTAAAATTTTGTGAATGGTTTAAACACTGAGTGGGTCAAAGTCTTTTGGCGTTATATTTTGTTCAGTTTCAAGGGTGATTATATACACCACAAATAGATATTTTTTCACAACGAACCCTAAGATAAAATTTTAAAGAGTTAATATTGAATAAAAATAAAATATAACTGTTACAAAAGATGCAAAGAAATTAAAGAATAATTATTGTAAAAATATAAAATCTATGAATTTTAAGTTTTTTATGACATTTTATTTTTTTGGCATAAACTTATCAATGAGCTGGCTGAAAGAGATATTAAACTAAATTATTACTAAAATATAATATGAACTAGAGAAATCACTATATCATAAGAAAAAATATATTATTAAATATTATTATAGCACATTATTAAATATTATAATGAGACATAAACTTAAATAATTACGTTATCTATCCTTGAGCCAAAGATGGCAATGACTTAGATAACATTGTGTTGGGTTGAACCATATCGGAGTAAGCAGTATTAGATCATTTCATAAGATTTGGATAGTGTTAGTTATGGATAAAACTATATTTATGATTTGGTTTATAAAATAATATATTGCTGGAAATGATAATCTTATGAGATATGTTGGTGGAAACTTAAGAATAATTTGCATTGACACAAGAGTTAATTTTAAAGGATGTCCAAATATAACAAACTATGATAATCATACTGCACACATTGAAATGAAACTCATCAGTGCCAACTACGGTCTGTTGCCTCACGAATCAGGTTGTCCAAATATTTATCCTTAGGAAGGACAAGTTGGGATAGTGGAGAATCCAGAATGCAATGGTAAAAGGGTGGCTGATAAATTCCGTGGACTCGTCGCTGATTGGAAATACATTACCCAAGCGTGTCTTCTAAGTTGATGAAGACATATGGGACACAATTCTCGGTATTTGCCCATAAAGTAATACGAGTGTGACATAATTCTGAATAATCAAAAAACTTTACTAGACTTTTCTCTATTAATAGCATGTGATAAATATTCCAATAATAGACTTGTCACTATTAATAACATGTGATAAATAGCAAACAATTTAAATCTCTTTTAAATTATTTGTTCATTACTTGACTTTGGAAGATAAAGTGAAGTAACAAACAATGTCGGTATAAATCTGAACGATTGTCAATAAACTTCACCATTATTATCTTCCTTCTTATCATTTTTCTTGTACCAGCGAACCAGAATATGGACATTTCAAATGCCAGTAAAGCATCAGATTATGACAGAGCCGAAGAGCTTAAGAGCTTTGATGCCACAAAAGCTGGAGTTAAAGGATTAGTAGACTCTGGGATTGTGAAAATTCCCAGGATATTCATTCGACCAGCGGATGAACTAGCGCAGGAGGAGTTGACCAGTCATCAACACAACTTTCAAGTACCAGTCGTAGATCTTGATGGCATCAAAGACGACAGGCTCAAGGAGATTGTTGATGAGGTCCGGGTTGCATCCGAGACATGGGGATTCTTTCAAGTTGTGAATCATGGGATCCCCTTAACTGTGTTAGAAGAAGTGCTTCATGGGGCACGAAAATTCCATGAACAAGACCTTGAGGTGAAGAAAGAGTTATATTCTCGTGATCCAAAGAGAGACATCAGATTCTTCAGCAATCCAGACCTGTATCAATCTCCAACTGCTAATTGGAGGGATACTTTGGCTATTTCTACTTTAGCTTCGAACCAATTTGATCCAAGTAAGATACCAGAAGTCTGCAGGTATATCTTCTATTTCCAAACGAATTTTAATACAACAAATTGTTGACTGCACTATAATCCGGTAAGGAAAGAAGACAGAAAAAATCAGAGGATACAAGGGTTTTATTTGTTTATTTTTTTTTTTTTGAGTGAGTATTTTTTGGCATCACATCTTAGAAAAACTCTATTTCAACAGCCATATAACTGATGCATATTATTATAACTTCTATTTTAATCATTTATGACACCTATCCAGTTTCCTAAACTATATGTGTCAACCCACCAAGTTAGAAGATGTTTATTAAAGTTAATTTATTAATTGTTCTGCTTTTAGCGAGTAGATATAATAGAAGTAAAATGAAAAATGTTTTTTTTTTAAAAAATTGAGCAAGTATGGTTTTTTTCATGTACGAAATTGTTTTGCAGAGACGGTTCAATGGCGTATATAAAAAATGTTTCAAAGCTGGGGAACTCTCTATTTGAACTGTTATCGATGGCTTTAGCGCTGAAACCTGAACATTTAAAAGAGATGGGATGCACTGAAGGATTTAATATATCTTGCCACTACTATGCATCGTGCCCCCAGCCAGATCTCACCTTGGGAGCTACCAAACACACTGATCCTTCATTCTTTACTATAGTTTTGCAAGACCAAATCGGTGGTCTTCAAGTCTTCCATGAAAATCAGTGGGTTAATGTTGAACCCATTGCTGGAAGCTTGGTGGTAAATATAGGGGACTTTCTCCAGGTTATATCGAACAACAAGTTTAAAAGTGTTGACCACAGAGTCGTCGTCAGTGGATTTGTTCCGAGGATTTCTGTAGCATGCTTTTTTACTGGACATGCTACTGGAACACCAAAGCTCTATGGACCAATTAAAGATTTAACATCAGATGAAAATCCACCTGTTTACAGGGAATTTCTTATTTCTGAATATTTGAACTCATTTTTTGCTAAGGCACTTGGTGATAAGTCTGTGCTTTATCAATTCAAGCTGTGAAGAGGGAGAATACTTGAATAAAGTTTGCAAATCTTGTACGAATTATTAATAGGATCATATTTGAATAAAGTTTGCAACTTTAATACAAACAATTAATATATTGAGGACTGCTATTCTCAAGTGTTTCCAAATAAAGCTAAATATTTCAACAATTTGTGAGTCCTTAATTTCTTCCTGCAGTAGCCCTTTTGTTAACAGGAGTACTGGGTACTCTTGATCATGGTTCTTCTTGATGCTTCCAAATACAAATTAAGATTTGACATCCTTCTTGCAACAATCTTCTATCAGAAACATATTAAATTCATTTTATCTTTTCAATAACGTACAGGAAAGAGAAAGTTTTGGTTGAGACAATACATCTACTGGTCAGTTAATCTTCGCTTGGAACCAATGGAGGTGCATATGGCTTAAAAAAACACTTGCAATAATGGTATCAAATACATTTACTTGCTCCCATCATTACAACATAATCATTCAATTGTTTCGTTATATACTTTTAAAGGGATTGGCCCAGATATATTAAATATATTTATTAAATAACATTCAGCAAAAAAGATTTCATTTTTAATCTAGTAGTATTTCTACTTGGTTACAATCTCAAAACTTAAATTTGATTTCCATTTTTGTAAATATGAATACAAAAGTAAGATTTTTCAGATAATCAATTAATTACAACAATAAAATAATACTAATAGTCCAATAGCTAGCGTAATGGTTACTATTGATACAAAGTACAATCTAATAACATATAGCACTTATTATTAATTATTGAAATGGGAAGCCCTTACGAATGCGATGTCAGTGAACTGCAAGCTTTCTGATGACTACAAAGCTGGAGTAAAGGGACTTGTAGATGCTGGGATATTCATGACTTCTGCATTAAGAATATTGTAACAACCATATATTAACTAAAAGGGAGAAACAAAACATGGTTCATAACTCCACACATTGCCGTTGCATTCTTGATGGGAGAATGCCTATTTAAGGTTTCAAAAAGGGTCCTCGGGTGAGCTTTTTCTGAAAAAACACATACACCATTTTATGTGAAAAAGAAATCACCTAAAAGACGAAAGCTTACAAACAATTTTCAGAGGATTAGTATGCATCAAATTGTCAAGCAATGGTCAGAGGTTAGTATTTAATATTCCGCAAATTTTAGTTTTAGTTTCTATCTTGCATATTCAATATATATATGTTTAGATAGAGACCATATACATGTCTTACATTTGGTATCAGAGCAATTTTATGTCTCTGTCTTGCTTTCATGTGTATTACATACTAAATTTTATGTTATCCTGAATTTCTTTAGAAAGAGAAAATTGGCTGTTGGTTTTTTTTTGTTTAAAATTTTCATTTAGATGAATTCTACATAAAAAACTGAGAATTTTGATATATAGAACGTTAAAATCGGAGTTTTGGAAGCTGATTTAGAGTGCAAAATGTATACGGGTCTGAACCCGGATCAATCGACCCGAATCTTGACCCAGCTGGAGATTTGCTTTTGGTTTCTGCAGATGACGTGTCATACGCGTTACTTCTGCCTCCATTGTATTGCACTGCCAGCCGACATGTCATCTACATTAATACGCAGCGGATGACATGTCATTCATCTGCTTTAATAAAAATGAAAAGGTTTACTCTTACTCTCAAGTTTTGAACTCAGACCATAGGGCACAAGGTTCTGGCTGAGTGATTCACCACCAAATCAATTTTATTTTGCTGAGAATTTGGGCAAACTGTTTATTTTATATATTTTAGTTTCAGTTTTTATAAAATTTTAGCTTGCTTGAATCCGTGACCTTGCTCTGCTATGAAAGATAAAAGGTGCTAAGGTTATTCAACTCTACAATATATGTTCATTATGGGTTATTTATTAAATTTATATATAGCCGAATTACGATTTTACTTTTTCCATATGCTTCGATTTTTCGACTATGAAGACTTGTGTATTTAATATATTATACATTTTGGCCTTCAAGAGACCAACGAATACACGCTTATATATAAATAGAACAATAATTTAGAGGTAGTTGGTTACTCCGATTCAGATTTTACTAACTGTGTTGATTCAAGAAAATCAATATCTGAATATATTTTCTTGTTTGTCGACAGAGCCAAATCTTAGAGAAGTGTCAGACAGTCATTGATTGTTACATCTACCATGGAGGCTAAGTTCGTTTCTTGTTTTGAGGTTACATCACATGGTGTATACTTGAAGAGTTTCATATATGGACTTAAGATTATGGATTCTATTTCCAAACCGATTAAAATTTATTGTGACAATTCAGCTACTATTTTCTTGGGTAAATATAATAAAAGTAGTAGTCAAAGTAAATATATCGACATTAAGTATTTAGCCATTAAAGAACGTGTAAAAAAGAATAAAGTGGTCATTAAACACGTCAGCACTGAATTGATGATTGCTAGTCCTTTGACAAAAGGTATGTCACCAAAGAGTTTTAAGGATCATGTAGAGCGAATAGAAGTTGGTCTCATATTGTAATTGTGATGAGAGTTGGTTCCATCATGCGATTTGATGTATATACATTTTCTATAATAAAATTATTTAGTTTTTAAATTGATTAGTTTTTCTTATAATTATGTGCACATTTTGATTGAGAAAATAATCAATTTTGGACCTAGAATAAACATAAGGTTTATTTATTAAGTTATAAAGAAATGAATATATGGTGATACATAAAAGATAATACTCATTCTTAGAGGACTTACCGTCATGATTCGTGTATTTTATTTCTTTATTTCAGTAATTGGAGCTGTGGGTTATAGACCAAATGGGAGAATGATGGTTCTCTCTTCTGCATTAAGAATATTGTAACAACTATATATTAACTAAAAGGGAGTTACAAAATGTTGTCCATAACTCCACACATTGTCGTTGTATTCTTGATGGGAGAATGCTTATTTAAGATTGCAAAAAGGGTTCTTGGGTGAGTTTTTTCTAAAAAAACACATACACTATTCTGTGTGAAATAGAAATCACCAAGAAGACAAAAGCTTACAAGCAATTTTTAGAGGATTATTCTATATCAAATTGTCAAGCAATGACCGGAGGTTAATGTTTAATATTCTGCAAATTTTAGTTTTGGTTTCTATCTTGCATACTCAGTATATATATGTTTAGATAAAGATCATATACATGTCTTACAATTCATTCATAAGATACAAAAGCTCGGTACTGAGACACGTTCCTCTGTTTCAAACATCAATATTCCAGTCATAAATCTTCAACTTCAAGGAGTTAAAGCTGATGAAAGTTCACACGATGAAATAGTTGAGAATGTTAAAAACGCTTGCCAGAAGTTTTGCTTCTTCCAGGTGGTCAATCACAGAATTCCATTTAGCCTCTTGGATCAAGTGATTGATGGGATCCGTAAATTTCATGAGCAACAGGTTGATACCAAGAAAGATTACTACTTACGCGATTACTCCAATAAAAGGTTACTCTATAATTCCAATTTTAATCTGTTTGAAGCCCTAGTGCTTGCTGGAGGGACACTTTAGTTATGGCAGCAGATTTTTCCAATCCTGAAGAATTGCCCGCAGCATGCAAGTAGGCATTCATCAGTATCATTTTTTCAAGAGAATTCATAAGTTTTTTCAAAGAGTTTTTCCCCTATATATTCTTTTTTGTTTTAAGAGACATAATGATGAATTACCAAAAAGAGGTGCTGAAATTAGGGTTTTTTTTTTTTTACCAACTGATTTCTGAAGCTCTGGATCTTCACCCCAATTACCTGAATGACATGGGTTGTGCAGAGGCCATCTTCATTCCATGCCATTACTATCAGGCATGCCCTGAACCCGAGTTGACAATAGGCACAGCCGCACATGCTGACAGTGGCTTTCTCACTGTGGTTCTACAAGACCAAATTGGTGGCCTTCAAGTCCTCTATGAAAATCGATGGATTGAAGTTGTCCCAACTCCCTGAGCTCTAGTCGTCAACATAGGAGATTGAGTTCAGGCAAGTCCATCTCATTATATTTGAACTAGTTTGGCTGAAAATTCAAAGGAAAAAGTTATTAATTTTAAGTTCTTTTGTCATAATTTTTAAAAATAACTATCTTTTGATATTAGTACCATATTTAAATTTAATTCAACTAAAAATTCAATTATTTTAAAAAAATTAGATGCTAATCTACTTAAAAATAATTAAATTTTAATGGCATCAATTATAATTTATCTAATTGCATATTATTAAATTAAAAATCTTATTATCTTTAAATAATATTTAAAATTGAGTTTTGAGTGCCACTCTAAATTTATAAAATTGGGCAATTGGGTTTTATAAAGTCCAAATCGAATGGTTCATTTGGTTGAAGTTACTATCCCTTACTAAACCCATTAAAAGACATGAAAAGTTGGTTAGTACTCGAATTACAACAAAATTAGCTCATTTACTTGTCTCCTTAGCGTAAGGGTGTGTAAAAACCCAGGTGGAACTGGAACCACCAGTAATCGGCTTCAATTAGATCAATTTCAGTTTCGGTTGCCAAAGTGGTAGAATTGTTGTTGTGTGGATGAGTTTTAGTTCAACCACTTAAGGAACCTGAGAAACGAATCCAAAACTAATGGTAAGATACTCAGTCCTTAAAAAAACTGTAACAAAATGATGTTGTTTTGTTGAAAAACAATACAATATTGTTTTATTCAACATAGAAAAGACATGGAAAAGAGAAAATGCTTGTTCAACTTTGCCCTACACCCAATTTGCTCGACTTCTTTGTAAACCCTAAAATCTATTTCTCTACAAATCCTCCTCGCTTGGCTTTCTAATTCCTTTTTCTTTCACTTCATCTCATCTCAAATTCAACACATCCATCACTGACTCCAACTCTTATCAAATAGCCAGGGAGGTTTTGTTGCTGTCCACTTCCATCCTTGGTAGTGACACTGTCAACTTCTCGACAAATAAGGACGTAATTCGTTCTGTTGTTGCTTCTTATCCTTCCTCCACTATCGACTTTCTTTTCCAATGTCACATCCTCAAGGTGTCTTTTAGATTATATTAAAATTTTAATTATTAGTATCATTAAAAGTGTTTACCTTCTGTTTGGTTAGTGAGAAACTTAGTGAAAAGAAAAGAAAAATGACCATATGTGCTGTTGCATGGTAGATAAAGATGACATTAAACATCTCTCAGACCAAAGAACACATCTTGCCAATTGAAACCCACTTCATGTCATCCACTCACAATGAAAAGTAATAACTTCTTGTCTAATTAGTCTCAGTCATGATCAAATCATCAATATAACAATTTAGAAAGTTATTTAATATCATAACAATAGACATATGCTCTCAAGCAATGACTCAAACCACATTAAAAAAAAATCGTTATGTGTCCAAATCCACCTGTGTCTGTAAATTTAACTTCTATAATCAATAGTGGATATTTGGCTATACTATCAAGTCCTCAGCGTCACCACTATAGCCTATCTTGCAAGACGTTATGAATTTTATACATCAGTTTTTAATGAAACATTCATCAACATTTATAAAACAAGATTGATGGGTCTAAATTGCTCAAAATTCCTTGTGTTAACCGAGACAATTTTGGGGAACATTTGTTTTTCCTTATAATAATTTTTTTAGTTTACTTGAAAATTGAATGAAAGATGCAATGAGTACTATAATTTGAGATTTTTGGTCTCTCAAATTTCATGTGCATTAGATGGAAATAGTTCATGACTTTGAAGAAGGTGAAAAGTGTTCTCCCTCTTATAATTTTTAAATTAATTCTACTGTGAAACAAATTCGTGTATGAAAAAATATCTTATTCTGGTATGGCATTCTGTGATGGATTAAATTTGATTTCAAGTCATTTTGATGGCTCAATCCATGCCATTTTCGAGGTTTTTTAAAACCTTTTCATGAATATTTCCACTATTGTGTCAACAATGTCAGGGAGAAACAAGACTCAACTTGGTAGGTTATGGGTAGAAACTTGTCCTAACAGGTTCCCGGTAGAAATCTATCCTCACAGATTTTGGTTCCTAAATCATAGGAACCATCCAATTTCAGTTCTGGGTCTCATTTTTAATTTTCTTGATAAGGTAGTCGAGTCAGTTCACCCCTAATAATATGTATTTGGAAAAACGAAACAATTTCCTATTGTGGTTTCACATATATAACGGCAACTGTTAAAAGATACAGTGTTGGTTGTGGCCTCGTTTATGAAATAATTTAATGCAAATTGAGTCTAAACGACAAGCCAGTCATGTCTTATATCAATTTTGTTATATTAGAAGTTTTTAATAGGATAATAACTACTAAATTAAAGTGAATCTTTATTTTTTTTTTTTAAATTTTAATCTAAAAATTATGATAAATTATTATTAAGGATGTGTATAGTTTGATTTAGTGCAATTTGAGAGTTTTTTCAAACCAAACTAAAAAAAAATTTTCAAAAATTTTCAAACCAAACTATTTTAGGTTTCAAACTAAATTAAATCAAACTGAAAAAATATAGTTTGTATTATGATTTGAATAATAGTTATTAATATCTTATAATACACGATACTTATCTTATAATATGATATAATATATGTGAAAACTACACATATCATAAGGTGTATCGAATTAATATAATAAAAAAATATATTTTATAATACGATACATATTACCAATTCGAATTGATATTTTTTTAGAGAAAATGATGGTGAGATAGAGGAGTTTAAGAAAAGTTTTCAAATGTTAAGGGTGTTTATGATAATTTTCAAAATAATGACATGCTAATTATAATTTTTTATTATTTTATTTTTTAAAAGGTGCATCATACGATATGATATATGATACATGATATAAAAAATTATATTTTTGATACACAATATGACACATAATTTGACTACATAGTTTGAACCTATTTAAATTTTTTTTATATATATGGTAAAGAAATACGATTTATAGTTTGATTCAGTTTAAAAATCGTCCAAACCGTAACTCAAACTGAAAATAGTGGTTTAGAAAATTTTCAAACCAACTCAAACTATTTTACAAATCAAATTAAACTAAATTATAATTTTAAAACGGTTCGGTTCAGTTTTATAGATTTTAACTAAATTATGCACACCTCTAATTATTATCGTATTTACATTTTAGTTGTTTCTTTTATGTATACACATTTATTTAGAATTTTATTTAAAGAATGTGTACCTACTAGTAGAGAGATCCCTGATATTATATTTTGTTGTTAAACTTGGATTATTTTCGTTGCACGATTCAAGGGATCCCACCAATATAAGCCAACTGCATTTCCCATACATGGAGATTACTTTTGGCTCTCCCTTGGGCATAAGTTTAGACATTTTTACCATATATCTTCTGCCAATGAAACAGGATTAATCCCCATGTACTATATAATTCCAGCTAAGTATTTTTTTATATACAAATGTGTTTGTGAATTGTGCAGCTCATTACCAACGACAAGTTTGTAAGTGCCCGTCACAGTGGTGGCAAGCAAGAAAGGCCCAAGAATCTCAGTGGCAAGTACTTTCAGAACGAGTTCTTTTCCGGAGAATAACTCGAGACTTTAGGGACCAATTAAGGAGTTGGCATCGGAAGAAAACCCAGCACTCTATCAGCAAATTACTATAACAGAAATAATCGCTCAGAAACACTTAAAAAGAACCCAAGGAGTGTCTGGATTGCACCCTTTAAACTCTGATGTCCGCCGTCGTTACTTGTGGCTTCTTGGAGCTGGAGTTGCACCTTCTCAGTTCTTAAAATAAGGACAACCATATTTGGGGTTGTTAGGAACTGGAGTTTGAAGATGTCTTTGCTTATGTCTATGCTTGTGCGGTTTGAGAATATAAGCCCGCCTTTATGTTGGATTTGTGGATGTCAGAAACCTATGTTTTCATAAACGAATGGAACGTCAAACCTTATTTTGAAATGAGAATAGTATATTTCATTTGGGGAAATTAATTAAATAGGCAATCAGTTTGCCGCGTAAACTTTTTTCGACAGCAATTCTTACTTTTTATCTTTTTTAAGAAAATTATATTTTTCATTCTAAAAATACCCCTTATTTACCGCAACTTTTCATAGATTAATTGCTTACATTTCAGATGATACGTATTAAAATCAAGTTTTCAGACAATATATTATTGATATATAATAATAATATATTAAATATAATATAATATTATAATATATAATAATAATAATATATTATTAATATATTATATAATATATTAATATTTATAATATATTTATAATATATTATATAATATATTAATATTTATAATATATTATATTATTAATATAATATATATTATTATTATATTATAAATAATATATTTATAAAGGGATGCAGGAGATATGTTTCTCCCTCACCCATTTTATAATTCTCGCACCATTTTTATATTTTACATATTTGTTTATATTTTCACGCACCTGTTTATATTTTCACGCACCCTTTTACATTTTCACGCATCTGTTTGTATTTTTACTCACCCGTTTTGTATTTTCATGTATCCCTTCATATTTTTACGCACCCGTTTTGTATTCATCATTTTCACGCACCCCTTTTATAATTCCCGCACCCCCTTTATATTTTATATACTCGTTTGTATTTTCACGCTCCTGTTTGTAATTTTATGCACCCGTTTTGTGTTCATCATTTTGTAACGGTATAAAGGTATATAAATATCAATTATTACATCCTAAATTAATCTATTTTTCATTTGGAAAATTTCCCGCACCCTTTTCAAAATTCCCGCACCTTTTTCCAAGTTTCCGCACCCCTTCACGCACCCGCACCTATTCCCGCACGCACCCACACCTATTCCCGCACCCCTTTCCAAATTTCTGCACCCATTCCCACACCTACACTCCTTCCCGCACCCCTTTTCAAATTTTCGCACCCATTCCCGCACCCGCACCCCTTTCCAATTTTCTGCACCCATTCCTGCACCTACACTCCTTCCCGCACCCCTTTCCAAATTTTCACACCCATTCCCGCACCCGCACCCTTTTCCAAATTCTCGCACCCACACCCTTTCCAACTTTTTGCACCCCTTCACGCACCTGCACCCATTCCCACACCCTTTCCAAATTGTCGCACCCTCTCGGAGAAAACACACTGTTTTCATTTTGTAACGGTATAAAAGTATATAAGAATCAATTATTTTATAAAAAATTAATCTGTCTTTCATCTGTAGATTTTATTCATAACAGAAAACTTAATCTTAATGCATATCATCTAAAATGTAAGCAATTAATCAGCGAAAAGCTATGGTAAACGCTGAGAAATTAAATGAGGGGTATTTTTGAAATGAAAAATATAATTTGCTTAAAAAGATAAAAAATAAGAATTGCTGCTGAAAAAAGTTTACGCGGTAAACCGGCTTCCTATTTTAATTAATTTCTCTTTCATTTGTATATGTAATAGTACAAAAGAGTGTCTATTTATATAATACAATTAAACTATATAAAAGGGAAAATCTATACAAATTACAATTACTATAATTAAGGTTAATCGTTTTAATTAGAGTGTCAATCACTAGCTATGATTAAGGGTCAACCATTATGGTAAAATTAATCACGATGATTAAAGTGTTAATCACTATCATTAGGATGCTAATTTCAATGATTAAGAGTCAAACACCATCACAAAATTAATCATTATGATTAAAGTGTCAATCACTATGATTGACAGTCAACTATTATAATATGATTAATTACCATAATTAAGATATCAATTACTATGATTAGGGTGTCAATCACTATCAATCATGCAATACTCAAGAATCTCGACAATTATGTTATCAGCCCCCTCCCCCCTTTCAAACTCAAGGTGATATAGTTAATGCCAGTTTGAGTTTGGTGACTAATTTTTAAAAGTGACCAAGGAGATGAGATTTGGTGAAGACATTTGTTGTTTGATTTGCTGAGGGTATTGAATTAAGATTGACAACACCTCAAGAGACATGATGACGCACAAAATAACAATTAAATTATAAATGTTTAGTGTGTTCATGAAAGACATCGTTGTGAGAAATTTGAATAGTACTCCGATTATCATAATGAAGAATAGTGGCAGAATAGTGTTTGACACCTATATATTCTAATAGCCAATAGAACCAAAGTAATTCTGATGTAGCATTTGCAAGGGCACAACACTCTGATTCTGTATTGGACTGGGTTACCACAGTTTGTTTTTTACTTCACTAAGAAATGAGAAAATCACCCAAAAAGAAACAATAACTAGTGTTGGATCAATGATCTAAATGTTTATACAACACAAAAGAAGAATGACCAAAAAAATGAAGACCATGAAAAAGAGTTCCTTTGACATAATGAAGAATTTAGAAAACAAGGGAGAAGTGAGGTTACCGTGTTACACCCATAAATTGGCTAACTAAGTAAACTACATATGCAATATTAGACTAAGTCACTGTGTGATACACTAAACTACCGATAGGTTGTCGATACAATATAGGATCATCAAAGAGAGTGTCATCAATTGGAGTAAGTTTGACATTAAGCTCCAAAGAAGTAGATACAGTTTTGCTATTAGTGATACCTACTTGAGATAGAATATTTGAAGCATATTTGGCTTGTGAAAGATACTATCAATCAGAATTAGAAGATACCTCAAGCCCTAAGAAATAACTAAAGGAACTAAGGTCTTTCATCTCAAAGTATTGACTAAGATATTGTTGTACTTTGGAAAAACAAGCTACACCATCTCCAATGATATAATGCAATCAACATATAATAAAAGAAGAACAATACCATGATTAGTATGATGAATGAACAAAGTTGAATCATAAGTATTAGAGACGAAACCAAATTGGGCAATAATTGAACTGAACTTTGCAAACCAAGCCCTTGGTGCTTGTTTCAATTCATATAAGGCTCACTGAAGTCGACGAACCTGTTGAGGAGGATCAACGTAACCAGATTGAGGATGCATGTAAATCTCTTCCTGCAGGTCACCATTAAGAAATGCATTTTTCATATCCATCTGAAGAAGGCGCTATTGTTTAATGGTAGTTTATTTAAGGTCACCATGATTAGTATGCCTACAAGTTTATTTAAAATTATATAATCACATAAAAAAATGTCATTCAAATTCCCAATTGATTACTCAAATTAGGTGCACATAATTTTATTGTATCTTTAATCAACATGTGGGGAGTCTTTAAAGTTGTCAACTGGTCCTTTTGAACAGCTAAAATATATAACCAACCTGCAAATCAAGAAAACTGATTTCAGGAATTCTGCAACCTCATCATTGTAGATTAACTCCACAAGAATAAAATCCATGTCATTTATTTATAAGAATAATGTTATGTATACACATTTTTGAGTGTATAATTAGATACACAAATTTTGTATTACCTTGTAATTGAATATTCATTTATATTTAATTCAAAATTACTTAGTTATATAATGACACATCATCTATATTTTGAA